>NW_028270191.1:26912846-26925346 GCF_037043375.1 Chiloscyllium plagiosum | reverse complement strand
GCGTGTGTGAGTCAGTGTGTGTGAGAGTGTGAGTGTGAGTGTGTGTGCGTGTTAGTGTGTGTGTGTGAGTGTGTGAGTGAGAGTGTGTGTGAGTCTGTGTGTATCTGTGTGAGAGTGTGTGTGTGAGTGTGTGTCTGTGTATGTGAGTGAGTGTGTGTGTCTGTGTGTGTGAGTGTGTGTGTGAGTGAGTGTGTGTGTGTGTGAGAGTGTGTGTGTGTGTCTGTGTGTATGAGTGTGTGTCTGTTTGTGAGTGTCTGTGTGTGTGTGAGTGAGCGAGTGTGTGTCTGTGTGTGTATGAGTGAGTGTGTGTGTGAGTGAGAGTGTGTGTGTGTGTGCCTGCGTGTGAGTGTGTGTGTGAGTGAGTGTGTGTGTGTGTGTGTGTGTGTGTGTGTGAGTGTGTGAGAGTGTGTGTCTGAGTGTATGAGTGTGTGTGTATGTCTGTGTGTGTATGTCTGTGTGTGTGTCTGTGTGAGTGAGTGTGTGTCTGTGTGTGTGAGTGAGTGTGTGTGTGTCTGTGTGTGTGTGAGTGAGTGTGTGAGTGAGTTTGTATGTGAGTGAGAGTGTGTGAGAGTGTGTATGTGAGTGTGTGTGTATGTGAGTGAGTGTGTGTGTGTGTGTGTGTGTGTGATTGTGTATGTGTGCCTGTGTGCCTCTGTGTGAGTGTGTCTGGATGTGTGAGTGTGTGTATGTGTGTCTGAGTGTATGAGTGTGTGTCTGTGTGTGTGAGTGAGTGTGTGTGTATGTGAGTGAGAGTGTGTGTGTGTGTGTGTGTGAGTGAGTGCGTGTGTGTGTGTCTGTCTGTGTGTGTGTGTGAGTGAGTGTGTGTGAGTGTGTGTGTGTGTGCGTGTGTGTGTGTGAGTCAGTGTGTGTGAGAGTGTGAGTGTGTGTGCGTGTTAGTGTGTGTGTGTGAGTGTGTCTGTGTGTGTTTGTGTGGGTGAGTGTGTGTCTGTGAGTGTGTGTGTGAGTGTGTGTGTGTGTCTGTGTATGTGAGTGAGTGTGTGTGAGTGAGTGAGTGTGTGTGTGTGAGTGAGAGTGTGTGTGTCTGTGTGAGTGTGTGTCTGTGTGTGTGAGTGAGTGTGTGTGTGAGTGAGTGAGTGTGTCTGTGTGTGTGTGTGTGCCTGTGTGTGTGTGTGAGTGTGTGTGAGTGTGAGAGTGTGAGTGTGTGTGAGTGTGTTTGGGTTTAGAATGATGAATACTACCTCCCTGTGTTCACCACAGCCAGCGATCTTTCTTACAGCTCCCTGCTGCCCTGGGTTTTAACATCCAGCCTGCTTGGGAATTTTAACGAGGAGCGAATGAGCTCTTACAGATGTCTCTAGGTGCCCTTTCTAGTACTGTCCCCCCAAATTCTCTCACACTCACCCAGCAGACACCTCTGATACATTCCCACCCCCCCCCCCCCCCTCCCCCCCGTACCCCGACATCGCCCGCGTATGGGGCTGGGGGAACAGCAAGGCTGACAGAGTTTCAACTGACTGACTTGCTCAGACAGACACACACATTCTCTCTCTCTCACACACACACTCATTCTCCCTCTCTCGCACATTCTCTCTCACACACACTCATTCTCTCTCCCTCACATACACACTCATTCTCTCTCACACACACACACTCATTCTCTCTCCCTCACATACACACTCATTCTCTCTCACACATACACACTCATTCTCTCTCTCTCACACACACACACACTCATTCTCTCTCTCACGCATATTCTCTCAAACACACACAGACACACACTGGTACACTCAGGCACTCCCTCAGAGCACGCATTCATATTCACCTACTCTCACTCTCGATCTCTCACACACACACACACGCATACACACACACAATCACGCTCAAGCACATACACTCACTCACAACGATACACAATCTCTCTCTCTTTCAAACACACACAGTCAAACACACTTCACTCTCTCTCCCACACACACATAAACTCAGTTGGCACTGTGGGAGGGTCAGTGCTGAGGGAGTGGGGGCTGTGGGAGGGTCAGTGCTGAGGGAGCGGGCGCTGTGGGAGGGTCAGTGCTGAGGGAGTGGGGGCTGTGGGAGGGTCAGTGCTGAGGGAGCGGGCGCTGTGGGAGGGTCAGCGCTGAGGTAGCGGGCGCTGTGGGACGGTCAGCGCTGAGGGAGGGTCAGTGCTGAGGGAGTGGGTGCTGTGGGACGGTCAGCGCTGAGGGAGTGGGTGCTGAGGGAGGGTCAGTGCTGAGGGAGTGGGTGCTGTGGGACGGTCAGCGCTGAGGGAGTGGGTGCTGAGGGAGGGTCAGTGCTGAGGGAGCGGGTGCTGTGGGAGGGTCAGTGCTGAGGGAGCGGGTGCTGTGGGAGGGTCAGTGCTGAGGGAGGGTCAGTGCTGAGGGAGTGGGTGCTGTGGGAGGGTCAGTGCTGAGGGAGTGGGTGCTGTGGGAGGGTCAGTGCTGAGGGAGCGGGTGCTGTGGGAGGGTCAGTGCTGAGGGAGCGGGTGCTGAGGGAGGGTCAGTGCTGAGGGAGTGGGCGCTGTGGGAGGGTCAGTGCTGAGGGAGGGTCAGTGCTGAGGGAGGGTCAGTGCAGAGGGAGTGGGCACTGTGGGAGAGTCAGTGCTGAGGGAGTGGGTGCTGAGGGAGGGTCAGTGCTGAGGGAGTGGGCGCTGTGGGAAGGTCAGTGCTGAGGGAGTGGGTGCTGTGGGAGGGTCAGCGCTGAGGGAGTGGGTGCTGTGGGAGGGTCAGTGCTGAGGGAGTGGGCGCTGTGGGAGGGTCAGTGCTGAGGGAGTGGGTGCCGTGGGAGGGTCAGTGCTGAGGGACAGGGTGCTGTGGGAGGGTCAGTGCTGAAGTGTGTTGAACAGTCCAACAGATGTCTCCACTTCACCAGAAATGCATCTGGAATTGATCTGAGCTCGATGCTAGAGTGTCTGTCAGTACACAGCTCCCCCTACTCGGTGCGGACGATATGCATTTAGCAATATCCTGAGAAAAATTAGAGTCAAAAGAGATGTCCAGCACGGAAACAGACCCTTCGGTCCATCTCGTCCGTGCTGACCCAGATATCCCTAACCTAATCCTGTCCCCATTCCCCCGCACTCGGCCCATCTCCCTCTAAACCCTTCCTGTTCCTGTCCCCCACCCAGGTGCCTTTTAAATGTTGTCATTGTACCAGCCCCCACCACTTCCTCTGGCAGCTCCTCCCACACACGCACCACCCTCTGGGGGGAAAATGTTGCCCCTTGGGTCCCTTTCCCCCCTCTCACCTTAAACCTACACCCCTCTGGTTCTGGACTCCCCCACCCCAGGGGGAAAAGACCTTGTCTATTTACCCTATCCACACCCCTCTCGTGATGTTATAAACCTCTATCAGATCACCCCTCAGCCTCCGACGCTCCAGGGAAATCAGCCCCCAGCCTGTCCAGCCTCTCCCTGTAGCTCAAACCCTCCAACATCCTTGTCAATCTTTTCCGAACCCCTTCCACAACATCCTTCCTGTAGCGGGGAGACCGGGATTGAACACAATATTCCAAGAGTGGCCCCTAACCAATGACCTGTACAGCCGCAACATGACCTCCCAACCCCTGTACTCAATACCCTGACCGATAAAGGAAAGCATACCCAACACCTCCTTCACTATCCTATCTACCTGCGACTCCACTTTCAAGGAGCTATGACCCTGCACTCCTTGTTAACGGAATCACAGAATCCCTACAGTGTGGAAGCAGGCCATTCAGCCCATCGAGTCCACAACGACCCTCCAAAGTGCATCCCACCCTGACCCACTCCATCCCCCCTATCCCTGTAACCCTGCATTTCGCATGGCCAATCCCACCCTAACCTGCACATCCCTGAGCACTACGGGGACAATTTAGCACGGCCAATCCCACCCTAACCTGCACATCCCTGGGCACTACGGGGACAATTTAGCATGGCCAATCCCACCCTAACCCGCACATCCCTGGGCACTACGGGACAATTTAGCACGGCCAATCCCACCCTAATCCGCACATCCCTGGGCACTACGGGACAATTTAGCACGGCCAATCCTACCCTAACCTACACATCCCTGGGCACTACGGGGACAATTTAGCATGGCCAATCCCACCCTAACCTGCACATCCCTGGGCACTACGGGACAATTTAGCACGGCCAATCCCACCCTAACCTGCATATCCCTGGGCACTACGGGGACAATTTAGCACGGCCAATCCACCCTAACCTGCACATCCCTGGGCACTACGGGGACAATTTAGCACAGCCAATCCCACCCTAACCTGCACATCCCTGGACACTACGGGACAATTTAGCACGGCCAATCCCACCCTAACCTGCACATCCCTGGGCACTACGGGACAATTTAGCACAGCCAATCCCACCCTAACCTGCACATCCCTGGACATTATGGGACAATTTAGCACGGCCAATCCCACCCTAACCTGCACATCCCTGGGCACTACGGGACAATTTAGCACGGCCAATCCCACCCTAACCTGCACATCCCTGGGCACTACTGGGACAATTTAGCACGGCCAATCCCCCCTAACCTGCACATCCCTGGGCACTACGGGGACAATTTAGCACGGCCAATCCCACCCTAACCTGCACATCCCTGGGCACTACGGGGACAATTTAGCACGGGGCCAATCCCTCCCTAACCTGCACATCCCTGGGCACTACGGGGACAATTTAGCACGGGGCCAATCCCTCCCTAACCTGCACATCCCTGGGCACTATGGGACAATTTAGCACGGCCAATCCCACCCTAACCTGCACATCCCTGGGCACTACGGGGACAATTTAGCACGGCCAATCCCACCCTAACCCGCACATCCCTGGGCACTACGGGGACAATTTAGCACGGCCAATCCCACCCTAACCTGCACATCCCTGGGCACTACGGGGACAATTTAGCCCTGATTTGCCTTTCCAACATGCAGCCCCTCACATTGATCTGGATTAAACTCCATCTGCCACTCCTTGGCCAATCTGCTCGAGATCCCGTTGTAATCTGATACCGATTTCCGTAAGACGGTAGGAGCAGGAATTGGGCCGTTTCAGCCCATTGATTCTGTTGTGCCATTCAATCATGGCTGGTCAGTTCCTCGTACCCATTCTCCCCCAGTCTCCCTGTAACCCCTGATCCCCTTGAAACCCAAGAACCTGTCTGTCTCTGTCTTCGATATAGTCAATGCCCAGGCCCCCCGCAGCGTTCTGTGGCAGCGAATTCTATCGATTCCCCACTCTCCGGCCGAAGAGGTCTCTCCTTATCTCCGTCCTAAAGGGTGTTCCCTTCGCTCTGAGGCTGTGCCCTTGGGTGCCAGTTTCTGCTCATCCCAACACCCTCTCTGTCCGGACTGTTCAGGGGCCTGTGTGTTTCGATTAGATCGCACCCACCCCCCCCCCCTCCACAAACTTCTAAAACTCCATCGAGTGTGGTGCCAGAGTTCCTCAGAGGTTCCTCCAAGTGTGTTGAGCTGTTTGCTCTGGGGACCTCCCCTGGACCCGCTCTGGGGGCTAGCCCGCCCCTTCCTGAGACCCAGGGGCCGAAGGGTGCCGCACAGGAAAATCACGGCGCGACGGGGGGCAGCGTCCGAGGAGCAGGAGAGACGACGTTTCAGAAAGTGAGGTGAGGGGAGGCGGGGATGGGGGGAGGGGGGTGTCCCAAAACAGTGCACGCTACTCCACATGTGGGCCCGAGCAGAGCCTCGCATGGACGGGGGACACCCCCCCAGCTTTTATATTCGGGTCCTCTCGAAATCAAAAGCCAGCGTTGCGTTCGCCTTCCTGCCTACTGACACGACCAGCCTGGAGAGATACCTGGACGAGAACCCCGCCATCACTCCCCCCTCCCCCAACCCCCTCACACACACACACACACACGCATACACACACTCACTCACAACGATACACAATCTCTCTCTCTTTCAAACACACACAGTCAAACACACCTCACTCTCTCTCCCACACACACACACACACACAAACTCAGTTGGACATACACAGACACGTGGTCACAAACATGCAGAAACTGGCAGATGCACACGTAGAGTTTGTGAAACACGCAGTCACTTGCTAATCGATCGACATGCCCTAATGGTCAGTGCTGAGGGAGGGTCAGTGCTGAGGGAGTGGGCGCTGTGGGAGGGTCAGTGCTGAGGGAGCGGGTGCTGTGGGAGGGTCAGTGCTGAGGGAGCGGGTGCTGTGGGAGGGTCAGTGCTGAGGGAGCGGGTGCTGTGGGAGGGTCAGTGCTGAGGGAGTGGGTGCTGCGGGAGGGTCAGTGCTGAGGGAGTGGGTGCTGTGGGAGGGTCAGCGCGGAGGGAGCGGGTGCTGTGGGAGGGTCAGTGCTGAGGGAGAGGGTGCTGAGGGAGGGTCAGTGCTGAGGGAGAGGGTGCTGTGAGAGGGTCAGTGCTGAGGGAGTGGGTGCTGTAGGAGGGTCAGTGCTGAGGGAGTGGGTGCTGTGGGAGGGTCAGTGCTGAGGGAGTGGGCGCTGTGGGAGGGTCAGTGCTGAGGGAGTGGGTGCTGTGGGAGGGTCAGTGCTGAGGGAGTGGGTGCTGTGGGAGGGTCAGTGCGGAGGGAGGGTCAGTGCTGAGGGAGTGGGCGCTGTGGGAGGGTCAGCGCTGAGGGAGCGGGTGCTGTGGGAGGGTCAGTGCTGAGGGAGGGTCAGTGCTGAGGGAGTGGGCGCTGTGGGAGGGTCAGCGCTGAGGGAGCGGGTGCTGTGGGAGGGTCAGTGCTGAGGGAGGGTCAGTGCTGAGGGAGTGGGCGCTGTGGGAGGGTCAGTGCTGAGGGAGCGGGTGCTGTGGGAGGGTCAGTGCTGAGGGAGGGTCAGTGCTGAGGGAGTGGGCGCTGTGGGAGGGTCAGTGCTGAGGGAGTGGGTGCTGTGGGAGGGTCAGTGCTGAGGCAGCGGGTGCTGTGGGAGGGTCAGTGCTGAGGGAGTGGGTGCTGAGGGAGGGTCAGTGCTGAGGGAGTGGGTGCTGAGGGAGGGTCAGTGCTGAGGGAGTGGGTGCTGTGGGAGGGTCAGTGCTGAGGGAGGGTCAGTGCTGTGGGAGGGTCAGTGCTGAGGGAGTGGGTGCTGTGGGAGGGTCAGTGCTGAGGGAGCGGGTGCTGTGGGAGGGTCAGTGCTGAGGGAGCGGGTGCTGTGGGAGGGTCAGTGCTGAGGGAGCGGGTGCTGTGGGAGGGTCAGTGCTGAGGGAGTGGGTGCTGTGGGAGGGTCAGTGCTGAGGGGGGGTCAGTGCTGAGGGAGTGGGCGCTGTTGGAGGGTCAGCGCTGAGGGAGTGGGTGCTGTGGGAGGGTCAGTGCTGAGGGAGGGTCAGTGCTGAGGGAGTGGGCGCTGTGGTAGTGTCAGCGCTGAGGGAGCGGGTGCTGTGGGAGGGTCAGTGCTGAGGGAGGGTCAGTGCTGAGGGAGTGGGCGCTGTGGGAGGGTCAGTGCTGAGGGAGCGGGTGCTGTGGGAGGGTCAGTGCTGAGGGAGGGTCAGTGCTGAGGGAGTGGGCGCTGTGGGAGGGTCAGCGCTGAGGGAGCGGGTGCTGTGGGAGGGTCAGTGCTGAGGGAGTGGGTGCTGTGGGAGAGTCAGAGCTGAGGGAGAGAGTGCTGTGGGAGGGTCAGTGCTGAGGGAGTGGGTGCTGCGGGAGGGTCAGTGCTGAGGGAGTGGGTGCTGTGGGAGGGTCAGCGCGGAGGGAGCGGGTGCTGTGGGAGGGTCAGTGCTGAGGGAGAGGGTGCTGAGGGAGGGTCAGTGCTGAGGGAGAGGGTGCTGTGAGAGGGTCAGTGCTGAGGGAGTGGGTGCTGTAGGAGGGTCAGTGCTGAGGGAGTGGGTGCTGTGGGAGGGTCAGTGCTGAGGGAGTGGGCGCTGTGGGAGGGTCAGTGCTGAGGGAGTGGGTGCTGTGGGAGGGTAAGTGCTGAGGGAGTGGGTGCTGTGGGAGGGTCAGTGCGGAGGGAGGGTCAGTGCTGAGGGAGTGGGCGCTGTGGGAGGGTCAGCGCTGAGGGAGCGGGTGCTGTGGGAGGGTCAGTGCTGAGGGAGGGTCAGTGCTGAGGGAGTGGGCGCTGTGGGAGGGTCAGCGCTGAGGGAGCGGGTGCTGTGGGAGGGTCAGTGCTGAGGGAGGGTCAGTGCTGAGGGAGTGGGCGCTGTGGGAGGGTCAGTGCTGAGGGAGCGGGTGCTGTGGGAGGGTCAGTGCTGAGGGAGGGTCAGTGCTGAGGGAGTGGGCGCTGTGGGAGGGTCAGTGCTGAGGGAGTGGGTGCTGTGGGAGGGTCAGTGCTGAGGCAGCGGGTGCTGTGGGAGGGTCAGTGCTGAGGGAGTGGGTGCTGAGGGAGGGTCAGTGCTGAGGGAGTGGGTGCTGAGGGAGGGTCAGTGCTGAGGGAGTGGGTGCTGTGGGAGGGTCAGTGCTGAGGGAGGGTCAGTGCTGTGGGAGGGTCAGTGCTGAGGGAGTGGGTGCTGTGGGAGGGTCAGTGCTGAGGGAGCGGGTGCTGTGGGAGGGTCAGTGCTGAGGGAGCGGGTGCTGTGGGAGGGTCAGTGCTGAGGGAGCGGGTGCTGTGGGAGGGTCAGTGCTGAGGGAGTTGGTGCTGTGGGAGGGTCAGTGCTGAGGGAGTGGGTGCTGTGGGAGGGTCAGTGCTGAGGGGGGGTCAGTGCTGAGGGAGTGGGCGCTGTTGGAGGGTCAGCGCTGAGGGAGTGGGTGCTGTGGGAGGGTCAGTGCTGAGGGAGGGTCAGTGCTGAGGGAGTGGGCGCTGTGGGAGGGTCAGCGCTGAGGGAGCGGGTGCTGTGGGAGGGTCAGTGCTGAGGGAGGGTCAGTGCTGAGGGAGTGGGCGCTGTGGGAGGGTCAGTGCTGAGGGAGCGGGTGCTGTGGGAGGGTCAGTGCTGAGGGAGGGTCAGTGCTGAGGGAGTGGGCGCTGTGGGAGGGTCAGCGCTGAGGGAGCGGGTGCTGTGGGAGGGTCAGTGCTGAGGGAGTGGGTGCTGTGGGAGAGTCAGAGCTGAGGGAGAGAGTGCTGTGGGAGGGTCAGTGCTGAGGGAGTGGGTGCTGCGGGAGGGTCAGTACTGAGGGAGTGGGTGCTGTGTTAGGGTCAGTGCTGAGGGAGCGGGTGCTGTGGGAGGGTCAGCGCGGAGGAGTGGGTGCTGTGAGAGGGTCAGTGCTGAGGAGTGGGTGCTGTGGGATGGTCAGTGCTGAGGAAGTGGGTGCTGTGGGAGGGTCAGTGCTGAGGGAGTGGGTGCTGAGGGAGGGTCAGTGCTGAGGAGTGGGTGCTGTGAGAGGGTCAGTGCTGAGGGAGTGGGTGCTGTGGGAGGGTCAGTGCTGAGGGAGTGGGTGCTGTGGGAGGGTCAGTGCTGAGGGAGTGGGTGCTGTGAGAGGGTCAGTGCTGAGGGAGTGGGTGCTGTGAGAGGGTCAGTGCTGAGGGAGTGGGTGCTGTGGGAGGGTCAGTACTGAGGGAGTGGGTGCTGTGGGATGGTCAGTGCTGAGGAAGTGGGTGCTGTGGGAGGGTCAGTGCTGAGGGAGTGGGTGCTGAGGGAGGGTCAGTGCTGAGGAGTGGGTGCTGTGAGAGGGTCAGTGCTGAGGGAGTGGGTGCTGTGGGAGGGTCAGTGCTGAGGGAGTGGGTGCTGTGGGAGGGTCAGTGCTGAGGGAGTGGGTGCTGTGAGAGGGTCAGTGCTGAGGGAGTGGGTGCTGTGAGAGGGTCAGTGCTGAGGGAGTGGGTGCTGTGGGAGAGTCAGCGCGGAGGGTGTGGGTGCTGTGGGAGGGTCAGTGCTGAGGGAGAGGGTGCTGTGGGAGGGTCAGTGCTGAGGGAGTGGGTGCTGTGGGAGGGTCAGTACTGAGGGAGTGGGTGCTGTGGGAGAGTCAGTGCTGAGGGAGTGGGTGCTGTGGGAGGGTCAGTGCTGAGGGAGGGTCAGTGCTGAGGGAGCCACCTCGCAGCCCAGCTCTGCATCCTATCTATGTCTCTCTGTAACCTACTACATCCTTCGTCACTATCCACAACTCCACCGACCTTAGTGTCGTCTGCAAATTTAGTAACCCACCCTTCTACGCCCTCATCCAGGTCATTTATAAAAATGACGAACAGGAGTGGACCCAACACTGACCCTTGCAGTACGCCGCTAGTAACTGGACTCCAGGATAAACATGTTCCATCAACCACAACCCTCTGTCTTCTTTCAGCAAGCCAATTACTGATCCAAACTGCTATGTCTCCCACTATCCCATTCATCCATGTGCTTATCTAAGGATTGTTTAAATCTCCCTAATGCGGCTGAGTTGATTACATTAAAAGGTAGGGCATCCCACGCCCTTACCACTCTCTGTGTAAAGAACCTGCCTCCGACATCTGTCTTAAATCTTTGGGCGGCACGGTGGCTCAGTGGTTAGCACTGCTGCCTCACAGCACCAGGGACCTGGGTTCAATTCCCGCCTCGGGCAACTGTCTGCGTGGAGTTTGCACATTCTCCCCGTGTCTGCGTGGGTTTCCTCCCACAGTCCAAAGATGTGCAGGTTAGGTGAATTGACCGTGCTAAATTGCCCGTAGAGTTAGGTGCATTAGATAGGGTAGGGGAATGGGTGTGGGTGGGTTACTCTGCGGAGGGTCGGTGTGGACCTGTTGGGCCGAAGGGCCTGTTTCCATACTGTAGGGAATCTAATCTAATCGAAACCTACCACCCCTCAACTTGTAGTTATGCCCCCTTGTACAAGCCGATGTCATCATCCTAGGAAAGAGACTTTCACTGTCTACCCTATCTGGTCATCTTGCATGTCTCTGTCAAATCCCCCCTTAGCCTTCTTCTTTGCAATGAGAACAGACCCAAGTCTCTCAGCCTTTCCTCATGAGACCGTTCCCCCCAGCCCAGGCAACGTCCTGGTCAATCTCCTCTGCACCAATGCTTCCACATCCTTCCCGAAATGTGGGGACCAGAACTGCACACAATATTCCAAGCGTGCGGCCGCGCCGGTGTTTTGTTGAGCTGCAGCGTGGTATTGTGGCTCCGGAACTCAACCCCTCTACCAATGAAACCTCACACACCGTACGCCTTCTCAACGTCACTATCCACCTGGTGGGTGGGGGGCAACTTCCAGGGATCCATTGCACACGGACTCCAAGGTCCCTCCGCACGTCCACACGACCAAGAGTCTTTCCATCGACCCAGTGCAACTTCCAGGGATCCATTGCACACGGACTCCAAGGTCCCTCCGCACGTCCACACGACCAAGAGTCTTTCCATCGACCCAGTGCAACTTCCAGGGATCCATTGCACACGGACTCCAAGGTCCCTCCGCACGTCCACACGACCAAGAGTCTTTCCATCGACCCAGTGCAACTTCCAGGGATCCATTGCACACGGACTCCAAGGTCCCTCCGCACGTCCACACGACCAAGAGTCTTTCCATCGACCCAGTGCTCTGCCTTCCTCGCTTGGTCTCCCTCACCCGTCCGCGGCCAATACTTGGATGTCGTCCGTAAACCCGCTAACCATCCCCCGCTTCCCCCCCACCCACCCCCCCCAACCCGGGGCGCGTTCCCAGACCGCTTGAAGGAGTTGTCCAGAAACGCAGCGTCTCACACGCCCCCCCCCCACACGAGGCTAGGTTGCAAAACTCGTCCCAATGTCATCAGAGTCCCTGATTTTACGACCTTCGGAGGATCGAACTCTTGGCAAATGTGGCTAATTATCGTAAAGGTGTCACTTGGTAAATGCCTAGTGACAAACGCTTTCCCCCCCCCCGCTCTCTCGCTCTCATTCCGAGAGCATTTAATTAAACCCATCGCCCGTAATTAACTTTCATTAATGAGTATCAATAAAACATGGAGAGGGTGATCTCACTGAGACGTCCGGAGAGAGAGAGAGAGAGGGAGGAGAAGGGTTACACATGGAAAGGATGTTCCTGATGACCGGGGTGTTGGTGGGGATAGAATTCCAAAACCACACCGACTCCTACAGCGCGGATACATACCCAACCTGCCTTTGAGTTACAGGGAGAGGGAAGCGCTACGTTCCTTGGAACGGGAGCAGGGAGTGACTTTATGAAGCCTCGCAGAGTCCCACAGGTCAGAGACAGCCCCTTTGGCCCACACCTGTCCGTGCTGACCGACAACGTCCGCCCGCGCTAACCCCCCCCGCCCACCACCGCCATTTTCCCTGCGCCCCGGCCTCGAAACGTTGACCCTCCTGCTCCTCGGGGACGCTGCTAGACAAGCCGTGCTTTTCCAGCGCCACACTCTCAGACTCTGATTCCCCCTAGCATCTGCCGTTCCTCACTTTCTCCAATCCCTTCCCTATCCAGACAGTCGTAGAGCCACAGAGAGATGTGCGGCGCGGAAACAGGCCCTTCGGTCCAACCCGTCCGTGCCGTCCCAGATATCCCAACCCAATCTAGTCCCCCACCTGCCAGCACCCGGCCCATATCCCCCCAAACCCTTCCTGTTCATATACCCACCCAAATGCCTCTTAAGTGTTGCAATTGTACCAGCCTCCACCACATCCTCTGGCAGCTCATTCCATACACGTACCACCCTCTGGGTGAAAAAGTTGCCCCTTAGGTCTCTTTTATATCTTTCCCCCTCTCGCCCTAAACCTATGC
>NW_028270191.1:26892846-26905346 GCF_037043375.1 Chiloscyllium plagiosum | reverse complement strand
CTACACCCCCTCCCTATCTCTGTGTGTGTCACCCCCTCCACCCCCTACACCCCCTCCCTATCTCTGTGTGTCACCCCCCTCCAGCCCCCTACACCCCCTCCCTATCTCTGTGTGTGTCACCCCCTCCAGCCCCCTACACCCCCTCCCTATCTCTGTGTGTGTCACCCCCTCCAGCCCCCTACACCCCCTCCCTATCTCTGTGTGTCACCCCCTACACCGCCTCCCTATCTCTCTATCTCAGCAAAACCCACATTCCACCAGTGAATATACACACACACACACACAGACACGCATACACTCAGTCACACTCACTCTCTCACACACCCTCACCCATGCTCACACTCACACGCGCACACTCCCTCGCTCGCACCCACACTCACACACACAGACAAACCTCCGTCATTGTATCTCTGTAACACACAAGAGTGGGGCTGTGCAGCGTTGGAAAGGTGGAGGACAAATTCTGCAGAACTGTAGACTCCGAGACAGAGAGAGAGGGAGAGAGAGAGAGAGAGATGTCGACACACCATCAGGGGAGTAGGAATTAATCATTTTTACATTAGAGCCTAACAACCCTCGTAACATACAGTCTCTGTTTCATTGCATTCACTGCATCAGTGTGTGATATAGGTCCCTGATAACGTTCCAGGTCCTCTGTGCAAAGCAGCATTTGAGAAAACGTCAACCCTTCTAAATCAGAATGAAAGGTGCCTGGCATATTGTAAATTATGTGTTCCACACAATTACCTCTAATAGTCACAGCCACAAACCCTTACGAAATCTTTTCCTGATGCTGCATTTCATTCCCCAGTTAACTCACAGTGCTTTTGAGACACAAACTATGGCAAATAGACCCCTCATCAAAACTCACCAACAAACTAATCCCACTGCCCCATCCGCGCTCTCCCCACATCCCTGTATCGATCCCCAAACTAATCCCACTGCCCCCGCTCTCTCCCCCCATAGCACTGTATCCATCCCCAAACTAATCCCACTGCCCACCCTCTCTCCCCATAGCCCTGTATCGATCCCCAAACTAATCCCACTGCCCACCCTCTCTCCCCATAGCCCTGTATCCATCCCCAAACTAATCCCACTGCCCACCCTCTCTCCCCATAGCCCTGTATCGATCCCCAAACTAATCCCACTGCCCCCGCTCTCTCCCCCTATAGCCCTGTATCGATCCCTGAACTAATCCCACTTCCCACCCTCTCTCCCCATAGCCCTGTATCGATTCCCAAACTAACCCCACTGCCCCCCGCTCTCTCCCCATAGCCCTGTATCGATCCCCAAACTAATCCCACTGTCCCCGCTCTCTCCCCATAGCCCTGTATCGATTCACAAACTAATCCCACTGCCCCACTCTCTCCCCCCATAGCCCTGTATCGATCCCTGAACTAATCCCACTTCCCACCCTCTCTCCCCATAGCCCTGTATCGATTCCCACACTAACCCCACTGCCCCCGCTCTCTCCCCCTATAGCCCTGTATCGATCCCTGAACTAATCCCACTTCCCACCCTCTCTCCCCATAGCCCTGTATCGATTCCCAAACTAATCCCACTGCCCCCGCTCTCTCCCCCATAGCCCTGTATCGATCCCTAAACTAATCCCACTCTCTCCCCATAGCCCTGTATCGATCCCCAAACTAATCCCACTGCCCCACTCTCTCCCCATAGCCCTGTATCCATCCCCAAACTAATCCCACTGCCCCCGCTCTCTCCCCGCATAGCCCTGTATCCATCCCCAAACTAATCCCACTGCCCCCGCTCTCTCCCCCCATAGCCCTGTATCGATCCCCAAACTAATCCCACTGCCCACCCTCTCTCCCCATAGCCCTGTATCGATCCCCAAACTAATCCCACTGCCCCGATCTCTCCCCAAAGCCCTGTATCGATCCCCAAACTAATCCCACTGTCCCCGCTCTCTCCCCATAGCCCTGTATCGATCCACAAACTAATCCCACTGCCCCACTCTCTCCCCCCACAGCCCTGTATCGATCCCTGAACTAATCCCACTTCCCACCCTCTCTCCCCATAGCCCTGTATCGATCCCCAAACTAATCCCACTGTCCCCCGCTCTCTCCCCATAGCCCTGTATCGATCCCCAAACTAATCCCACTGCCCCACTCTCTCCCCATAGCCCTGTATTGACCCACAAGGGATGCGGGATTCCAAGACTATTTTTAAGGTGAAAGGGGAGAGATTTAAAGGCACATGAGGGACAAACTGGTTTACACAGGGGTTGGTTCATGTGCGGAAGAGCTTCCTGAGGAAGTGGGGGATGTGGGTGCAGTTTCAACGTTTAAAAGACATTTGGCTATGGACACGGACAGGGAAAGGTATGGAGGGATAAGGATTTGGATAAGGCAAACTTTCCAAAGGCGAGAGTCATACCTGGCACGCAGGGAGATAGCGGTGGTTTTCGGACGTCAGTCATCTCCAGTTCCAGGATATCTCTGCAGGAGTCCCTCAGGTTAGTGTCCTCGGTCCCAACCATCTTCAGCTGCCTCACCCTCGTTCACAAGTGGGGGGGGAGGTGATGTTCACCAAAGACTGCACAACATACAGCTCCATTCGCCGCTCCCCCAGACCCTGAAGTAGCCCGTGTCCAAACTCAGCAAGGTCTGGGCAATACCCAGCCTCCAGCTGACGTGGGGAGAAACTGAGGACTGCAGGCGCTGCAGATCAGAGTGACGCTGGAAAAGGACAGCGGGTCAGGCAGCGTCCGAGGAGCAGGAGAATCGACGTTTCGGGCACAAGCCCTTCATCAGGACACAAATGCTAGGCTCTGTCCATCTCCAACGAGAGAGAGAATCTAACCATTGACCCCTTGACGTTCAATGGAGTTACCGTCACTGAATCCCCCTTCCCCCCCACTATCAACAGCCTGGGAGTTACCGTCTCCAACAAGAGAGAGAGAATCTAACCATCGCCCCCTTGACGTTCAATGGCGTTACCGTCACTGAATCCCCCTCCCCCCCACTATCAACATCCTGGGGGTAACCGTCTCCAACGAGAGAGAGAGAGAATCTAACCATCGCCCCCTTGACGTTCAATGGAGTTACCGTCACTGACTCCCCCTTCCCCCCCACTATCAACATCCTGGGGGTTACCGTCTCCAACAAGAGAGAGAATCTAACCATCGCCCCCTTGGTGTTCAATGGCGTTACCGTCACTGAATCCCCCTCCCCCCCACTATCAACAGCCTGGGGGTTACCGTCTCCAACAAGAGAGAGAATCTAACCATCGCCCCCTTGACGTTCAATGGCGTTACCGTCACTGAATCCCCCTTCCCCCCCACTATCAACATCCTGGGGGTTACTGTCTCCAACAAGAGAGAGAATCTAACCATCGCCCCCTTGACGTTCAATGGTGTTACCGTCACTGAATCCCCCTTCCCCCCCACTATCAACATCCTGGAGGTTACCGTCTCCAACAAGAGAGAGAATCTAACCATCGCCCCCTTGACGTTCAATGGTGTTACCGTCACTGAATCCCCCTTCCCCCCCCACTATCAACATCCTGGAGGTTACCGTCTCCAACAAGAGAGAGAATCTAACCATCGCCCCCTTGACGTTCAATGGCGTTACCGTCACTGAATCCCCCTCCCCCTCACTATCAACAGCCTGGGGGTTACCGTCTCCAACAAGAGAGAGAATCTAACCATCGTCCCCTTGACGTTCAATGGCGTTACCGTCACTGAATCCCCCTTCCCCCCCACTATCAACATCCTGGGGGTTCCCATTGAGCAGAAACTGAACTGGGACCCAGCCCCATATCAATCCTGTGGCTACAGGAGCAGGTCAGAGGCTGGGAATCCTGCAGTGAGTAACTCCCTCCCTCCCCCCGAAGCCTGTCCCACCACCAACAAGTCACGGGTAAGGAGGGTGAGGGAACACTCCCCGCTCGCCCACACGGGGGTGGGCTGGCTCCCAACACACTCGAGAACCTCCACACCGTCTGGGAGGTGGGGAAGGGGTAGCCTCCCTCCTCAAGCCCGCTCGGTGCTAACCCCCTCTGCCACTCCCTCCCTCCCATCGCTGGCAGCTGAGCTCATTACGAATGCTGGGCTGAGCTCCAACACCCCCCCTCCCCCCCCCCCGACGCTCAGTAGCAGCTGTCTGTCCCCTCTACAACACGCGCCGCGGAAACTCGCCAAAGATCCTCAGGCACCACCTTCCAAACCCCACACCCACTTCCATTTGATAGGACGAGGGGCAGCAGTTACAGGGGGACACTAGCAAGCTTCCCCCCTATCTGGGCCACTCACATATCGGCCGTCCCTCCAGGGTCAGGATCCCTGGAATTCCCTCCCCGAGTGACGTCGTGGGTCGACCCTACAACGTACAGACCGCAGCGCTTACGGAAGGCAGCTCACCCCCACCGTCTCTAGGGGCAACGCTGGGCCTGGCCAGTGATACCCACATCTGACAAACCTGAGAGGGAGGGGGGGGGGTAAAGACAAGAGGCTACGGTTTTCTTGCCTTCATTGGAAAAGGCACTGAGTGTACAGATTGACAGGTTATCCCGCAGCTTTACAAAACATCAGTTAGGCCACACTTGCAAAATGGCATACGGCTCTTAAATGCTCTCCCGTTGTCATTAAGCGGCAGGATTTCCAGGAACAGCGCAGTACAGGCCCTTCGGCCCCTCGATGCTGTGCCGACCTGTGGAACCAATCTGAAGCCCATCTAACCTACACTATCCCATTCCCGTCCATAGGTCCATCCAATGCCCCTTAACGTTGGCGAGACTACCCCTGTTGTGTTCCACACCCCCTACTACTCTCTGAGTAAAGACGCTCCCTCTGACATCTGTCCTGTACCTATCACTACTCAGTTTAAAGCTGTGCCCCCTCGTGCGAGCCATCACCGTACGAGGGAAAAGGCTCTCTCTGCCCACCCTATCGAACCCTCTGATTGTTGTACATGCCTCAATTAAGTCACCTCTCAACCTCCTTCACTCTAACGCAAACAGGTCCCTCGGCCTTTACCCGCAAGACCGTCACAGGAGAGGCTCAAAGGGACGGTTTGAGGGAGCGCACACGGACGTGAGAGTTTTGGATATCGGGTCGGCAAGGGCGCGTTGGGCCGAAGGGTCTCTGCCCATGCTGCGCGGTTCTACGAGGATAGGAAGAGGCCGGGCGCAGGCCTTTGGGACTGGTTCTGCAAGGTCAGAGATGGGCCGAAGGGCCCGTTCCTGTGCTCGGCGATCTGCACAGGCTGCTGGCAAAACCAGGCTCCTCACCGTACTCAGGTACGCCTGGACCACAATCGTTCGAATCGCACGACGATGGCAGGGTGGAACAGAAACATTTGGAACACGGCTTAGCCAATTTCATTGAAGGGACTCGCACTTTAATCACTCGGTGGGGGGGGGGTGGGCAGTCCGAAGAACAAACGGGAATGAGCCAGGGGGGGTGTTTCAGGAGGCGGGACAGGCCGGGGGGGAGGGAGGTGAAGGGAGACATCAGACAGAAGGGTCGCCCCATACGGTGGGTGGGAGACTGCAGGACCCCGCAGGCGACGAGCGACAGACGGAGGTCGCCCGGCGCTATTTCACGTGGTAACGGAGCCTTCTGCAAGGGAGGGGCGGAGGGAGATGCCGAGGGAGCGGGTGCTGTGGGAGGGTCAGTGCTGAGGGAGTGAGTGCTGTGGGAGGGTCAGTGCTGAGGGAGTGGGCGCTGTGGGAGGGTCAGTGCTGAGGGAGCGGGCGCTGTGGGAGGGTCAGTGCTGAGGGAGTGAGTGCTGTGGGAGGGTCAGTGCTGAGGGAGCGGGCGCTGTGGGAGGGTCAGTGCTGTGGGAGGGTCAGTGCTGTGGGAGGGTCAGTGCTGAGGGAGTGGGTGCTGTGGGAGGGTCAGTGCTGAGGGAGCGGGCGCTGTGGGAGGGTCAGTGCTGAGGGAGTGGGTGCTGTGGGAGGGTCAGTGCTGAGGGAGCGGGCACTGTGGGAGGGTCAGTGCTGAGGGAGTGGGTGCTGTGGGAGGGTCAGCGCTGAGGGAGCGGGTGCTGTGGGAGGGTCAGTGCTGAGGGAGTGGGCGCTGTGGGAGGGTCAGTGCTGAGGGAGTGGGTGCTGTGAGAGGGTCAGTGCTGAGGGAGTGGGTGCTGTGGGAGGGTCAGTGCTGAGGGAGCGGGTGCTGTGGGAGGGTCAGTGCTGAGGGAGCGGGCGCTGTGGGAGGGTCAGTGCTGAGGGAGTGGGTGCTGTGGGAGGGTCAGTGCTGAGGGAGCGGGTGCTGTGGGAGGGTCAGTCTGAGGGAGCGGGCGCTGTGGGAGGGTCAGTGCTGAGGGAGTGGGTGCTGTGGGAGGGTCAGTGCTGAGGGAGCGGGTGCTGTGGGAGGGTCAGTGCTGAGGGAGCGGGTGCTGTGGGAGGGTCAGTGCTGAGGGAGCGGGCGCTGTGGGAGGGTCAGTGCTGAGGGAGCGGGCGCTGTGGGAGGGTCAGTGCTGAGGGAGCGGGCGCTGTGGGAGGGTCAGTGCTGAGGGAGCGGGTGCTGTGGGAGGGTCAGTGCTGAGGGAGCGGGTGCTGTGGGAGGGTCAGTGCTGAGGGAGTGGGTGCTGTGGGAGGGTCAGTGCTGAGGGAGCGGGTGCTGTGGGAGGGTCAGTGCTGAGGGAGTGGGTGCTGTGGGAGGGTCAGTGCTGAGGGAGCGGGCGCTGTGGGAGGGTCAGTGCTGAGGGAGCGGGTGCTGTGGGAGGGTCAGTGCCGAGGGAGCGGGTGCAGGGAAAGACGGCATTGTGGATGGAGTAGGAGGGGGATGTGGGAGAGACAGAAAGGTGAGGTGCTGGGTCACTGGAAGGCGAATGGGTCGTTGGTGCTCATGAAGAAATGACTGTCAATGTGTTCCTCCAAAACACGCTTCCCACATCCCTCTGGGAATTGGTGCTTGCAGATCGGACACTCCTTCAAGGAACCATCTGCTGAATCCCTCTCCGAGTGTGAGTGTGAACCTTCCTCCAATTCACACTGTCCCCGCTCCACATTTTCTACATCTGAGCATCTGAGATACAGAGAGGGAGAGAGAGAGAGGGAGGGGAGAGACAGAGGGTGAGAAAGGGGAGAGAGAGAGAGAGAGAAAAAAAAAGAGAGAGAGAGAGAGAGACAGAGAGGGAAGGGGAGAGAGACAGAGACAGAGAGGGAAGGGGGGAGAGAGAGAGAGAGATACAGATAGAGAGATGCGGAAAGTGAAAGAGAGACAGAGAGTGAGAGAGACAGAGACAGACAGAGAGATAGATAGATAGAGAGAGAGAGAGACAGAGAGAGAGAGACAGAGAGAGAGATAGAGAGAGAGAGACAGACAGAGAGAGACAGAGAGAGAGAAACAGAGAGAGAGAGACAGGGAGAGAGAGACAGAGGCAGAGAGAGGAAGAGAGAGAGACAGAGAGAGACAGACAGAGAGAGAGAGATGGAGAGAGACAGATAGAAAGATGGAGAGAGATGGAGAGAGAGAGAGAAGGAGAGAGACACGGAGAGAGAGAGAGAGAGAGACGGAGAGAACAGAGGCAGAGATGCAGACAGATGTAAGAGTGCGAGAGAAAGAGGGAGAGAGACAGAGTGAGAAAGAGAGAGAGGGGAAGAGAGACAGGAGACGCATTGATGGCAGAGTGCAGAGGGAAAGAGACAGAGGGAGAGGGAGAGGGAGGCAAAGTGAGCGACAGATAGAGAGGGAGAGAGAGACAGAGAGGTAGAAGTGAGAGACAGAGCCAAGCAGAAAGAGAGATAAACAGCGAAACAGAGAGGAGGAGCGTGCAGAGATAGAGTCAGACAGGCAGATACCGACAGAGAGACAGAGCGAGTGAGAGACAGAGAGAGACAGGCAGAGATAAAGAGAGAGACGGGGAGATGAAAGTGAAACAAAGAGAGAGAGACAGAGAGAGAGAGAGAGAGAGACAGAGACAGAGAGAGACAGAGAGTGAGACAGAGAAAGAGAGAGAGACAGACAGAGAGAGACAGAGACAGAGAGAGACAGAGTGGGACAGAGAAAGAGAGAGACAGAGACAGAGAGAGGCAAAGAGTGAGACAGAGAGACAGAGAGTGAGACAGAGAAAGAGAGAGAGACAGAGAGAGAGAGACAGAGAGAGGCAGAGAGAGTGACAGAGAAAGAGAGACAGAGAGACCGAGAGAGAGGGTAGAGAGAGGCAGAGAGAGTGACACAGAGAGGCAAAGAGTGAGACAGAGAAAGAGAGACAGAGAGACAGAGAGAGAGAGGGTAGAGAGAGGCAGAAAGAGTGACAGAGAGAGGCAAAGAGTTAGACAGAGGGAGCTTTACCCTGTATCTAAAACCCTGGCCCTTGGAGTGGGGGATGGTGTAGAGGGAGCTTTACTCTGTATCTAACCCCCTGTCCCTGGGAGTGGGGGACGTTGTAGAGGGAGCTTTACTCTGTATCTAACCCCCTGTCCCTGGGAGTGGGGGGACGGTGGAGAGGGAGCTTTACTCTGTATCTAACCCCCTGTCCCTGGGAGTGGGGGACGGTGTAGAGGGAGCTTTACTCTGTCTCTAACCCCCTGTCCCTGGGAGTGGGGGACGGTGTAGAAGGAGCTTTACTCTGTCTCTAACCCCCCCTGTCCCTGGCAGTGGGGGACAGTGTAGAAGGAGCTTTACTCTGTATCTAACCCCCTGTCCCTAGGAGTGGGGGACGGTGTAGAGGGAGCTTTACTCTGTATCTAACCTCCTGTCCCTGGGAGTGTTTGATGGGGTGACCGTGTAGAGGGAGCTTTACTCTGTATCTGACCCCCTGTCCCTGGGAGTGGGGGACGATGTAGAGGGAGCTTTACTCTGTATCTAACCCCCTGTCCCTGGGAGTGGGGGACGATGTAGAGGGAGCTTTACTCTGTATCTAACTCCCTGTCCCTTGAAGTGGGAGACAGTGTAAAGGACTTTACTCTGTATCTAACCCCCTGTCCCTGGGAGTGGGGGACGGTGTAGAGGGAGCTTTACTCTGTCTCTAACCCCCTGTCCCTGGGAGTGGGGGACAGTGTAGAGGAAGCTTTACTCTGTATCTAACCCCCTGTCTCTGGGAGTGGGGGACGGTGTAGAGAGAGCTTTACTCTATATCTAACCCCCTGTCCCTGGGAGTGTTTGATGGGGTGACGGTGTAGAGGGAGCTTTACTCTGTATCTAACCCCGTGCTGTCCCTGTGGGCGGAACGGTGGCACAGTGGTTAACACTGCTGCCTCACAGCACCAGAGACCCGGGTTCAATTCCCGCCTCAGGCGACTGACTGTGTGGAGTTTGCACATTCTCCCCGTGTCTGCGTGGGTTTCCTCCGGGTGCTCCGGTTTCCTCCCACAGTCCAAAGATGTGCAGGTCAGGTGAATTGGCCATGCTAAATTGCCCGTAGTGTTAGGTAAGGGGTAAATGTAGGGGTATGGGTGGGTTCGCTTCAGCGGGTCGGTGTGGACTTGTTGGGCCGAAGGGCCTGTTTCCACACTGTAATGTAATCTGTAAATCTGTAACCCCGTGCTGCCCCTGTCCCTGGGAGCGTTTGATGGGGAGGACAACGTAGAGGGAGCTTTACTCTGTATCGAACCCCCTGCCCCTGGGAGTGTTTGATGGGGGGACAGTGTAGAGGGAGCTTTACTCTGTATCTTACCCCGTACTGTCCCTGTCCCTGGGAGTGTTTGATGGGAGGACAGTGTAGAGGGAGCTTTACTCTGTATCTAACCCCCTGTCCCTGGGAGTGTTTGATGGGGTGAATTAGTCCTGTGTGTGAAGCTGATCCCAAATGTAATGATGTACCTCACTCCTGAATCACAGCTGGAGCTCAGGTCCACACCTGGAGATGAAAAAGGCACAGTCCGATCCCACATCAGCCAGTCTTCAGTCTCCTGGTGGTAGTGGGTCAGAAAATCAATTTACAGATCAGATGCGTAATGTCCCTGCCACTCACACACACACACCCACAATCACACAGACACACACACATACACACGCACACAGAGACACACGCACACTCTCCCACACAAACGCACACACACACAATCTCACAGACACACACACAGTCACACACGTACTCTCACACACAACACACACTCTCTCACACAACACTCTCTCTCTCACACACTCTCTCTTACATACAACACACACACTCTCTCACACACATACTCTCTCTCACACCACACACACACACACACTCACACACACACACTCTCACAGACACACGCACAGTCACACACACACTCTCACAGACACACACACAGACACGTGCACACACACTCTCACAGACACACACACAGACACACTCACAGACATGTGCACACACACTCTCACAGACACACACACAGACACACTAACAGACACACGCGCACTCACACACGTACTCTCACACATAACACACACTCTCTCACACAACACTCTCTCACACACACACACTCTCTCTTACACACAACACACTCTCTCTCACACATAACACACACACTCTCTCACACACATTCTCTTACATACAACACACACACTCTCTCACACACATACTCTCTCTCTCACACCACACACACACACACACACACACATTATCCCCAGCTGTGAAATGCTCCATTAACCGGCTCTGCAACCCATTACAGAGATTGAAATGAGGCCAACGATCAGCAGTTCACAGTGTACATACTAACTACGCTCGTAAAGCAACTCAGCTCCTGCATCTGTAACAGCGCACTGTGCAATAAATCAGTCAAGGTCCCCGCAAAACCCAGAGAAATACGAAGCAGTTTGTGCTGATTTAGTACGGGGGGGGGGGGCTTAACAGCAGAGAAGAATCGATTCATATCGGTTACTCCAAGTTCTTCATCCATCTGATGAGCTCATTACATCATCAGAAAGTTTTAAAAGACAGAGAGAGATAGAGAGAGAGATAGAGAAACAGGGAAAGGGAGACGGATAGATAAACAGAGAGAGAGAGAGAGACGGATAGATAAACAGAGAGAGAGACAGCAAGAGTGAGAGAGACTGAGAGAGGGAGAAAGAGAGAGACAGGCAGAGAGAGAGAGAGAGAGACAACAAGAGACAGAGAATGAGAGAGAGAGAACAAGACAGACACAGAGAGAGGCAGAGAGAGAAAGAGAGACAGAGAATGAGAGAGAGAGAATAAGACAGACACAGAGAGAGGCAGAGAGAGAGAAAGATAGAGAGAGAGAGACAGAGAAAGACACAGAGAGAGAGCGATACACACACACACACACAGTGGTGTGTTCAGCTCAGAAACAGACCCTTCAGCCCAACCCATCCGGGCTGACCCAGATATCCCTAACCTAATCCAGTCCCCATTCCCCAGCACTCGGCCCATCTCCCTCTAAACCCTTCCTGTTCCTGTCCCCCATCCAGGTGCCTTTTAAACGCTGTCATTGTACCAGCCCCCACCACTTCCTCTGGCAGCTCGTCCGACACACGCACCACCCTCTGGGGGAAAAAGTTGCCCCTCGGGTCCCTTTCCCCCTCTCACCTAAAACTACCCCCCTCTAGTTCTGGACTCCCCCACCCCAGGGGGGAATAGACCTTGTCTATTTACCCTATCCACACCCCCTCGTGATTTTATAAACCTCTATAAGGTCACCCCTCAGCCTCCGACGCTCCAGGGAAAACAGCCCCAGCCTCTTATAGAGAGATAGAGCGGGAGAGAGAAAGACAGATGCAGAGAGACAGAGGGCCACTATGTGGGTGTGCCTGTGGGTGTATGAATGAGAGAGAGAGAGACAAAGAGACAGAGAGAGGGGGAGAGAGAGAGAGGGAAAGAGACAGAGACAGAGAGAGGGGAAGAGAGGGAGAAAGACAGGGACAGAGAGAGAGAGAAGGGGGAAAGAGGGGTGGGGAGGGAGAGAGAGGAGGAAGAGAGAAAGAGAGACAAAGAGAGGGACAGAGACAGAGAGGAAAAAGGAGAGAGAGAGAGAGACAGGGTCAAAGAGTGGTAAGAGGAGAGAGAAAGAGAGGGAGACACAGAGGGACAGGGAGATACAGAGGGAGACGGAGAGAAAGATAGAGAGAAGGAAAGAGAGAGAGATTCACACGCACAGAGAGGGAAAGAGAGAGAGACACACAGAGAGAAGGAAAGAGAGAGAGGAAGGCATAAAGAGAGAAAGAGAGAGACACAGAAAGGGAAAGAGAGCGGCAGAGAGAGGGAAAGAGAGAGAGAGAGAGAGAGAGAGAAAGAGGGAAACACAGAGAGAAAGAGGGAGAGAGAGAGAGAGAGAGAGAGAGATAAAAGAGAGAGAGAGAGATAAAAGAGAAAGCATGAAAGAGAGAATAAGGAAAGTTATGGAAATGGGAATCAATAAAATTAAGAGAGAATACTGTGGAGCGTTTGTGACAAATCAGCATCGATACACAGACGGGGGTAACAGTGACATGGAGGGGGCACTGGGAAGGTGGAGGAACTATTCCCCATCTCGGGGGCTACACAGATTAGAGGGAAGAGGCACTCATGTCCCCCTCTGGACTGACGCAGTGATGGTGGTTACACTCCCACAGTCCGAAAGCTAACACAGTGTCATAGAACTGCCAGAGAACGCATCAACAACGACAG
>NW_028270191.1:26875940-26892346 GCF_037043375.1 Chiloscyllium plagiosum | reverse complement strand
GGGGGTGAGGGTGGGTGAGGGGAGGGGGTGAGGGTGGGTGAGGGGGGAGAGGGGGATGGGGTGGGTGAGGGGGAGAGGGAGAGGGTGAGGGGGGTGGGTGAGGGTGAGGGGGAGAGGGTGAGGGGGTGGGTGAGGGTGGGTGAGGGGAGAGGGTGAGGGGGGTGAGGGGGGTGAGGGTGAGGGGGTGGGTGAGGGGGGAGAGGGTGAGGCGAGGGGGGTGGGAGAGGGTGAGGGGGTTGGTGAGGGTGAGGGTGGGTGAGGGGAGAGTGTGAGGGGGAGAGGGGGTGGGTGAGGGTGGGTGAGGGGGAGAGGGGGATAGCGGGGAGGGGGAGGGTGAGGGGGAGAGGGGGGGTGGGTGAGGGTAAGGGGGTGGGTGAGGGGGTGAGGGTGAGGGGGGTGAGGGTGAGGGTGGGTGAGGGGGAGAGGGTGAGGGGGAGAGGGTGAGGGTGAGGGTGGGTGAGGGGGAGAGGGTGAGGGTGAGGGTGGGTGAGGGGGAGAGGGTGAGGGGGAGAGGAGAGGGAGAGGGGGTGGGTGAGGGGGGGAGAGGGGGAGAGGTGGGTGAGGGGGAGGGGGGGGGTGAGGGGAGAGGGTGAGGGGGTAGAGGGTGAGGGTGAGGGTGGGTGAGGGGAGAGGGTGAGGGGAGAGGGGTGAGGGTGAGGGTGGGTGAGGGGAGAGGGTGAGGGGGAGAGGGTGAGGGGGAGAGGGTGAGGGGGAGAGGGAGAGGGAGAGGGGGTGAGTGAGGGGGAGAGGGTGAGGGGGTGGGTGAGGGTGAGGGGAGAGGGAGAGGGGAGAGGGTGAGGGGAGAGAGGGTGAGGGTGAGGGTGGGTGAGTGGAGAGGGTGGAGAGGGTGAGGTTGTGGGTGAGGGTGGGTGAGGGGGGAGAGGGGGAGGGTGGGTGAGGGGAGAGGGTGAGGGGGTGAAGCTGGTGTGTACTTACTGTGGCACAATCAATATCTGAACAGCACAGATGAAGAAAAAGACCAGCACAGCACAGACCACGTATCCCCCGAAACGATCGTCAACCTCCTTGGAATACTGCAGGGAGACAGGGAGGGAGAGGGTGTTAGAGAGGGAGGGAGAGGGGTTAGAGAGGGAGGGAGAGGGGGCTTAGAGAGGGAGGGAGAGGGGGCTTAGAGAGGGAGGGAGAGGGGGTTAGAGAGGGAGGGAGAGGGTGTTAGAGGGGGAGGGAGAGGGGGTTAGAGAGGGAGGGAGAGGGGGGGTTAGAGAGAGAGGGAGAGGGAGTTAGAGAGGGAGGGACAGGGGGTTAGAGAGGGAGGGAGAGGGGGGTTAGAGAGGGAGGGAGAGGGGGGTTAGAGAGGGAGGGAGGAGGGTGTTAGAGAGGGAGGGAGAGGGGGTTAGAGAGGGAGGGAGAAGGGGGTTAGAGAGGGAGGGAGAAGGGGGTTAGAGAGGGAGGGGAGAGGGGGTTAGAGAGGGAGGGAGAGGGGGGTTAGAGAGGGAGTCAGAGGGGGTTAGAGAGGGAGGGAGAGGGGGGTTAGAGAGGGAGGGAGGAGGGGGTTAGAGAGGGAGGGAGAGGGGGTTAGAGAGGGAGGGAGAGGGGGTTAGAGAGGGAGGGAGAGGGGGGTTAGAGAGGGAGGGAGAGGGGGGTTAGAGAGGGAGGGAGAGGGGGGTTAGAGAGGGAGGGAGAGGGGGGTTAGAGAGGGAGGGAGAGGGGGGTTAGAGAGGGAGGGAGAGGGGGTTAGAGAGGGAGGTAGAGGGTGTTAGAGAGGGAGGGAGAGGGGGTTAGAGAGGGAGGGAGGGGGGTTAGAGAGGGAGGGGGGGTTAGAGAGGGAGGGAGGGGGGTTAGAGAGGGAGGGAGAGGGTATTAGAGAGGGAGGGAGAGGGTGTTAGAGAGGGACGGAGAGGGGTTAGGGAGGGAGAGGGGGTTAGGGAGGGGGGGTTAGAGAGGGAGGGAGACAGGGAGGGAGAGGGGGTTAGAGAGGGAGGGAGAGGGGGTTAGAGAGGGAGGGAGAGGGGGTTAGAGAGGGAGGGAGAGGGTGTTAGAGAGGGAGGGAGAGGGGGTTAGAGAGGGAGGGAGAGGGGTTAGAGAGGGAGGAAGAGGGGGTTAGAGAGGGAGGGAGAGGGGGTTAGAGAGGGAGGGAGAGGGGGTTAGAGAGGGAAGGAGAGGGGGTTAGAGAGGGAAGGAGAGGGGGTTAGAGAGGGAGGGAGAGGGAGGGAGAGGGTGTTAGAGAGGGAGGGAGAGGGTGTTAGAGAGGGAAGGAGAGGGGTTAGAGAGGCAAGGAGTGGGGTTAGAGAGGCAGGGAGCGGGGTTAGAGAGGGAGGGAGGGGGGTTAGGGAGAGAAGGGGTTAGAGAGGGAGGGAGAGGGGTTAGAGAGGGACGGAGAGGGGGTTAGAGAGGGAGGGGGGTTAGAGAGGGAGGGAGACAGGGAGGGAGAGTGTGTTAGAGAGGGAGGGAGAGGGGGTTAGAGAGGGAGGGAGAGAGGGAGGGAAAGGAGGTTAGAGAGGGAGGGAGAGGTGTTAGAGAGGGAGGGAGGGGGGTTAGAGAGGGAGGGAGGGGGGTTAGAGAGGGAGGGAGGGGGTTAGAGAGGGAGGGAGAGGGGTTAGAGAGGGAGGGAGAGGGTGTTAGAGAGGGAGGGAGGAGGGGGTTAGGGAGGGAGGGAGAGGGTGTTAGAGAGGGAGGGAGAGAGTGTTAGAGAGGGGAGGGAGAGAGTGTTAGAGGGAGGGAGAGGGGTTAGAGAGAGAGGGAGAGGGGGTTAGAGAGAGAGGGAGAGGGGGTTAGAGAGGGAGGGAGAGGGGGTTAGAGAGGGAGGAGAGAGGGGGTTAGAGAGGGATGGAGATGGGGGGTAGAGAGGGAGGGAGAGGGGTTAGAGAGGGAGGGAGAGGGTGTTAGAGAGGGAGGGAGAGGGTTAGAGAGGGAGTGAGAGGGGTTGAGAGGGAGGGAGAGGGTGTTAGAGAGGGAGGGAGAAGGGGTTAGAGAGGGAGGGAGGGAGAGGGGGTTAGAGAGGAAGCGAGAGGGGGTTAGAGAGGGGAGCGAGACAGGGAGGGAGAGGGTGTTAGAGAGGCAGGGAGTGGGGGTTAGAGAGGTGGGTGTAGAGAGGGAGGGAGAGGGTGTTAGAGAGGGAGGGAGAGGGTGTTAGAGAGGGAGGGAGAGGGGGTTAGAGAGGGAGGGAGAGGAGGTTAGAGAGGGTGGGAGAGGGGGTTAGAGAGGGAGGGAGGGGGTTAGAGAGGGAGGGGAGAGGGGGTTAGAGAGGGAGGGAGAGGGTGTTAGAGAGGGAGGGAGAGGGGGTTAGAGAGGGAGGGAGACAGGGAGGGAGGGAGGGAGAGAGGGAGGGGTAGGGGGAGGGGGTTAGAGGGAGGGAGAGTGGGTTAGAAGAGGGAGGGAGGGGGGTTAGAAGAGGGAGGGAGAGGGGTTTAGAGAGGCAGGGAGAGGGTGTTAGAGAGGGAGGGAGAGGGGGTTAGAGAGGGAGGGAGAGGGGGTTAGAGAGGGAAGGAGAGGGGGTTAGAGAGGGAAGGAGAGGGGGTTAGAGAGGGAGGGAGAGGGAGGGAGAGGTGTTTGAGAGGGAGGGGAGAGGGTGTTAGAGAGGGAAGGAGAGGGGTTAGAGAGGCAAGGAGTGGGGTTAGAGAGGCAGGGAGCGGGTTAGAGAGGGAGGGAGGGGGGTTAGGGAGAGAGGGGTTAGAGAGGGAGGGAGAGGGGGTTAGAGAGGGACGGAGAGGGGGTTAGAGAGGGAGGGGGGGTTAGAGAGGGAGGAGACAGGGAGGGAGAGTGTGTTAGAGAGGGAGGGAGAGGGGGTTAGAGAGGGAGGGAGAGAGGGAGGGAAAGGAGGTTAGAGAGGGAGGGAGAGGGTGTTAGAGAGGGAGGGAGGGGGGTTAGAGAGGGAGGGAGGGGGGTTAGAGAGGGAGGGAGGGGGGTTAGAGAGGGAGGGAGGGGGGTTAGAGAGGGAGGGAGAGGGGGTTAGAGAGGGAGGGAGAGGGGGGTTAGAGAGGGAGGGAGAGGGGTTAGAGAGGGAGGGAGAGGGGGTTAGAGAGGGTGTTAGAGAGGGAGGGAGGAGGGGGTTAGGGAGGGAGGGAGAGGGTGTTAGAGAGGGAGGGAGAGAGTGTTAGAGAGGGAGGGAGAGAGTGTTAGAGGGAGGGAGAGGGGTTAGAGAGAGAGGGAGAGGGGGTTAGAGAGAGAGGGAGAGGGGGTTAGAGAGGGAGGGAGAGGGGGTTAGAGAGGGATGGAGAGGGGGTTAGAGAGGGAGGGAGAGGGGGTTAGAGAGGGAGGGAGAGGGTGTTAGAGAGGGAGGGAGAGGGGTTAGAGAGGGAGTGAGAGGGGTTGAGAGGGAGGGAGAGGGTGTTAGAGAGGGAGGGAGAAGGGGTTAGAGAGGGAGGGAGGGAGAGGGGGTTAGAGAGGAAGCGAGAGGGGGTTAGAGAGGGAGCGAGACAGGGAGGGAGAGGGTGTTAGAGAGGCAGGGAGTGGGGGTTAGAGAGGGTGTTAGAGAGGGAGGGAGAGGGTGTTAGAGAGGGAGGGAGAGGGGGTTAGAGAGGGAGGGAGAGGAGGTTAGAGAGGGAGGGAGAGGGGGTTAGAGAGGGTGGGAGAGGGGGTTAGAGAGGGAGGGAGGGGGTTAGAGAGGGAGGGAGAGGGGGTTAGAGAGGGAGGGAGAGGGTGTTAGAGAGGGAGGGAGAGGGGGTTAGAGAGGGAGGGAGACAGGGAGGGAGGGAGGGAGAGAGGGAGGGGTAGGGGGAGGGGGTTAGAGGGAGGGAGAGTGGGTTAGAGAGGGAGGGAGGGGGGTTAGAGAGGGAGGGAGAGGGGTTTAGAGAGGCAGGGAGAGGGTGTTAGAGAGGGAGGGAGAGGGGGTTAGAGAGGGAGGGAGACAGGGAGGGAGAGAGGGAGGGGGAGGGGGTGGGAGTTAGAGGGAGGGAGAGTGGGAGTTAGAGGGAGGGAGAGTGGGTTAGAGAGGGTGGGAGAGAGGGAGGGGGTTAGAGGGAGGGAGAGGGGGTTAGAGAGGGAGGGAGAGGGTGTTAGAGAGGGAGGGAGAAGGGGTTAGACAGGCAGGGAGAGGGGGTTAGAGAGGGAGGGAGAGGGGGTTAGAGAGGGAGGGAGAGTGTGTTAGAGAGGGAGGGAGAAGGGGTTAGAGAGGGAGTTAGAGAGGGAGGGAGAGGGGGTTAGGGAGGGAGAGAGGGAGGGGGAGGGGGTTAGAGAGGAAGGGAGAAAGGGAGGGATAGTGTGTAAGGGAGGGATAGTGTGTAAGGGAGAGAGAGAGGGAGAGGGAAGGAGAGAGAGAGAGGGAGAGGGAAGGAGAGAGAGAGGGAGAGGAAAAGGGAGAGGGAGAGGGAGGCAGAGAGAGGGAGGGAGAGAGAGCGGGAGGGACGGAGGGGGAGAGGGGGAAGGAGGGAGGAAGAGGAAGGGAGAGGTGGAGAGGAAGGGAGAGGGAGGGGGGAGAGAGGGGGAGGGAAAGGGAGGGAGAAGGAGAGTGGGGGAGGGAGAAGGAGAGTGGGGGAGGGAAAGGGAGGTGGGGGAGGGAAAGGGAGGGGGGAGGGGGAGGTGGAGGAGAGAAAGAGAGGGAGAAGGAGAGTGGGGGAGGGAAAGGGAGGGAGAGAGAGGGGAGAGGGAAAGGGAGGGGGGAGTAGAGGGGGGAGAGGAAGGGGGGGAGTAGAGGGAGGGGGAGGGAAAGGGAGGGAGGGGGAGAGAGGTGGGGAGGTGGGTAGAGGGTGGTGGGGAGGGGGGAGAGGGAGGGGAGAGAGGGAGAGAGAGGGCGAGGGAGGGGGGATAGGGGAGAGAGAGAGGAAGGGGGGGAGAGGGGCAGTAGAGAGAAGGGGGGAGAGCGTGTTAGAGAGTGAGGGAAAGGGGAGAGAGATCGGGAAGGAGAGACTCGAGGGGGAGGGGGCAAACCTCAGGTGGGGGAGGGTGTAGGCCTCAGAGGAACAGTTAGGCCTCGGGCGGGTGAGGGTGATGGGGAGTTAGGCCAGAAGTTTTGAAAGCTGATTGGAGACAGATGTTCGCAGGTAAAGGGACGGCTGGAAAACGGGAAGCCTTCACAAATGGGATATCGAGAATCAGATTACAGAGGAGCAAGTGCTGGGTGAAGGTGGATAAATCCCCAGCACCTGGTGTGGGGTACCCTAGAACTCTGTGGGAAGCTGGAGAAGTGATTGCTGGGCCTCTTGCTGAGATATTTGTACCATCGATAGTCACAGGTGAGGTGCCGGAAGACTGGAGGTTGGCAAACGTGGTGCCACTGTTTAAGAAGGGCGGTAAAGACAAGCCAGGGAACTATAGACCGGTGAGCCCGACGTCGGTGGTGGGCAAGTTTTTGGAGGGAATCCTGAGGGACAGGATGTACATGTATTTGGAAAGGCAAGGACTGATTGGGGATGGTCAACATGGCTTTGTGTGTGGGAAATCATGTCTCATAAACTTGATTGAGTTTTTTGAGGAAGTAACGAAGAAGATTGATGAGGGCAGAGCGGTAGATGTGATCTATATGGACTTCAGTAAGGAGTTCGACAAGGTTTCCCCTGGGAGACTGGTTAGCAAGGTTAGAGCTCATGGAATACAGGGAGAACTAGCCATTTGGATACAGAACTGGCTCAAAGGTAGAAGACAGAGGGTGGTGGTGGAGGGTTGTTTTTCAGACTGGAGGCCTGTGACCAGTGGAGTGCCACAAGGATCGGTGCTGAGTCCTCTACTTTTTGTCATTTATATAAATGATTTGGATGTGAGCATAAGAGGTACAGTCAGTAAGTTTGAAGATGACACCACAATTGGAGGTGTAGTGGACAGCGAAGAGGGGTTACCTCAGATTACAACAGGATCTGGACCAGATGGGCCAATGGGCTGAGAAGTGGCAGATGGAGTTTAATTCAGATAAATGCGAGGTGCTGCATTTTGGGAAAGCAAATCTTAGCAGGACTTATACACGTAATGGTGAGGTGCTAGGGAGTGTTGCTGAACAAAGAGACCTTGGAGTGCAGGTTCATAGCTCCTTGAAAGTGGAGTCGCAGGTAGATAGGATAGTGAAGGAGGCGTTTGGTATGGTTTCCTTTATCTGCCCATCCCCATCCCCAGCCCAAGCCCCAATCTCCACCCCTCACCCCTCACCCCTCACACCTTCCTCTCCAGCTCGCGTTTCCGGAAGGTCAGCAGGAATTTCTTCACGTGTTCCGATCTGAGACGGTCAATGCTCCTGGCATCAATTGCACGTCCCAGAAATTCATCCACTTCATCCTCGGGATTCAGTAACTCCTGGGCACTCCTGGAGAGGGATAGGGAGAGGGAGAGGGAGAGGGAGGGGTAACACTGTCTCGCGCGCACTCACACGGCCAACGCCCCCCTCATTCCACAGCCTGACCTCCATTACACTGTCATCCCCACACCCCCCTCACACTCACACCCGCTCCCAAACTCTCCGAGTGTGGGTCTGACCGAGGGGAGACCGGGGAACTGTGCACGGTGCTCCGAGTGTGGGTCTGACCGAGGGGAGACCGGGGAACTGTGCACGGTGCTCCGAGTGTGGGTCTGACCGAGGGAGACTGGGGAACTGTGCACGGTGCTCCGAGTGTGGGTCTGACCCAGGGAGACCAGGGAACTGTGCACGGTGCTCCGAGTGTGGGTCTGACCGAGGGGAGACCGGGGAACTGTGCACGGTGCTCCGAGTGTGGGTCTGACCGAGGGGAGACCGGGGAACTGTGCACGGTGCTCCGAATGTGGGTCTGAGTGAGATCAGGGAACTGTGCACGGTGCTCCGAGTGTGGGTCTGACCGAGGGGAGACCGGGGAACCGTGCACGGTGCTCCGAGTGTGGGTCTGACCGAGGGGAGACCGGGGAACTGTGCGCGGTGCTCCGAGTGTGGGTCTGAGTGAGATCAGGGAACTGTGCACGGTGCTCCGAGTGTGGGTCTGACCGAGGGAGAGACCGGGGAACTGTGCACGGTGCTCCGAGTGTGGGTCTGACCGAGGGGAGAGACCGGGGAACTGTGCACGGTGCTCCGAGTGTGGGTCTGACCGAGGGGAGACCGGGGAACTGTGCACGGTGCTCCGAGTGTGGGTCTGACCGAGGGGAGACCGGGGAACTGTGCACGGTGTTCCGAGTGTGGGTCTGACCGAGGGGAGACCGGGGAACTGTGCACGGTGTTCCGAGTGTGGGTCTGACCGAGGGGAGACCGGGGAACTGTGCACGGTGCTCCGAGTGTGGGTCTGACCGAGGGGAGACCGGGGAACTGTGCACGGTGCTCCGAGTGTGGGTCTGACCGAGGGGAGACCGGGGAACTGTGCACGGTGCTCCGAGTGTGGGTCTGACCGAGGGGAGACCGGGGAACTGTGCACGGTGCTCCGAGTGTGGGTCTGACCGAGGGGAGAGACCGGGGAACTGTGCACGGTGCTCCGAGTGTGGGTCTGCCCGAGGGGAGACCGGGGAACTGTGCACGGTGCTCCGAGTGTGGGTCTGACCGAGGGGAGACCGGGGAACTGTGCACGGTGCTCCGAGTGTGGGTCTGACCGAGGGGAGACCGGGGAACTGTGCACGGTGCTCCGAGTGTGGGTCTGACTGAGGGAGACCGGGGAACTGTGCACGGTGCTCCGAGTGTGGGTCTGACCGAGGGGAGACCGGGGAACTGTGCACGGTGCTCCGAGTGTGGGTCTGACCGAGGGGAGACCGGGGAACTGTGCACGGTGCTCCGAGTGTGGGTCTGACCGAGGGGAGACCGGGGAACTGTGCACGGTGCTCCGAGTGTGGGTCTGACCGAGGGGAGACCGGGGAACTGTGCACGGTGCTCCGAGTGTGGGTCTGACCGAGGGGAGACCGGGGAACTGTGCACGGTGCTCCGAGTGTGGGTCTGACCGAGGGGAGACCGGGGAACTGTGCACGGTGTTCCGAGTGTGGGTCTGACCGAGGGGAGACCGGGGAACCGTGCACGGTGCTCCGAATGTGGGTCTGAGTGAGATCAGGGAACTGTGCACGGTGCTCCGAGTGTGGGTCTGACCGAGGGGAGACCGGGGAACCGTGCACGGTGCTCCGAGTGTGGGTCTGACCGAGGGGAGACCGGGGAACTGTGCGCGGTGCTCCGAGTGTGGGTCTGAGTGAGATCAGGGAACTGTGCACGGTGCTCCGAGTGTGGGTCTGACCGAGGGAGAGACCGGGGAACTGTGCACGGTGCTCCGAGTGTGGGTCTGACCGAGGGGAGACTGGGGAACTGTGCACGGTGCTCCGAGTGTGGGTCTGACCGAGGGGAGACCGGGGAACTGTGCACGGTGCTCCGAGTGTGGGTCTGACCGAGGGGAGACCGGGGAACTGTGCACGGTGCTCCGAGTGTGGGTCTGACCGAGGGGAGACCGGGGAACTGTGCACGGTGCTCCGAGTGTGGGTCTGACCGAGGGGCGACCGGGTAACTGTGCACGGTGCTCCGAGTGTGGGTCTGACCGAGGGGAGACCGGGGAACCGTGCACGGTGCTCCGAGTGTGGGTCTGACCGAGGGGAGACCGGGGAACTGTGCACGGTGCTCCGAGTGTGGGTCTGACCGAGGGGAGACCGGGGAACTGTGCACGGTGCTCCGAGTGTGGGTCTGACCGAGGGGAGACCGGGGAACCGTGCACGGTGCTCCGAGTGTGGGTCTGACCGACGGGAGACCGGGGAACCGTGCACGGTGCTCCGAGTGTGGGTCTGACCGAGGGGAGACTGGGGAACTGTGCACGGTGCTCCGAGTGTGGGTCTGACCGAGGGGAGACCGGGGAACTGTGCACGGTGCTCCGAGTGTGGGTCTGACCGAGGGGAGACCGGGGAACTGTGCACGGTGCTCCGAGTGTGGGTCTGACCGAGGGGAGACCGGGGAACCGTGCACGGTGCTCCGAGTGTGGGTCTGACCGACGGGAGACCGGGGAACCGTGCACGGTGCTCCGAGTGTGGGTCTGACCGAGGGGAGACCGGGGAACCGTGCACGGTGCTCCGAGTGTGGGTCTGACCGACGGGAGACCGGGGAACCGTGCACGGTGCTCCGAGTGTGGGTCTGACCGAGGGGAGACCGGGGAACTGTGCACGGTGCTCCGAGTGTGGGTCTGACCGAGGGGAGACCGGGGAACTGCGCACGGTGCTCCGAGTGTGGGTCTGACCGAGGGGAGACCGGGGAACTGTGCGCGGTGCTCCGAGTGTGGGTCTGACCGAGGGGAGACCGGGGAACCGTGCACGGTGCTCCGAGTGTGGGTCTGACCGAGGGGAGACCGGGGAACTGTGCACGGTGCTCCGAGTGTAGGTCTGACCGAGGGGAGACCGGGGAACTGTGCACGGTGCTCCGAGTGCGGGTCTGACCGAGGGGAGACCGGGGAACTGTGCACGGTGCTCTGAGTGTGGGTCTGACCGAGGGGAGACCGGGGAACTGTGCGCGGTGCTCCGAGTGTGGGTCTGACCGAGGGGAGACTGGGGAACTGTGCACGGTGCTCCGAGTGTGGGTCTGACCCAGGGGAGACCGAGGAACTGTGCACGGTGCTCCGAGTGTGGGTCTGACCGAGGTGGGGGGTAAATACACCGCTGGGGGAGGCGGTGGATGGTGACCTGTTGGAGATGGAAGGTTTTGCTGAAACATCAGTTACTCACTTGTCTTTTGCCATGTAATCGCAGATCCCCTGTCAGAGAGCGAGAGAGAGGGTGGGTTATTGTGTGCACAGCACCGAGATTTCCTGCCTCGACCGCTATCCCAGGGAGGGGGGGGGGGGGGGAGAGAGAGGGTGGAGGTGGGGGTGGAGGGGAGAGAGGGAGGAGGTGGGGGTGCTGGGGGAGAGAGGGTGGAGTGGGGGTGGAGGGAGAGAGAGGGAGGAGGTGGGGGTGCTGGGGGAGAGAGGGAGGAGGTGGGGGTGCTGGGGGAGAGAGGGAGGAGGTGGGGGTGCTGGGGGAGAGAGGGTGGAGGTGGGGGTGGTGGGGGAGAGAGGGAGGAGGTGGGGGTGGAGGGGAGAGAGGGTGGAGGTGGGGGTGCTGGGGGAGAGAGGGAGGAGGTGGGGGTGGAGGGAGAGAGAGGGAGGAGGTGGGGGTGCTGGGAGAGAGAGGGAGGAGGTGGGGGTGCTGGGGGAGAGAGGGAGGAGGTGGGGGTGCTGGGGGAGAGAGGGAGGAGGTGGGGGTGCTGGGGGAGAGAGGGAGGAGGTGGGGGTGCTGGGGGAGAGAGGGAGGAGGTGGGGGTGGAGGGAGAGAGAGGGAGGAGGTGGGGGTGCTGAGGGAGAGAGGGAGGAGGTGGGGGTGCTGGGGGAGAGAGGGTGGAGGTGGGGGTGTTGGGGGAGAGAGGGAGGAGGTGGGCTTGGAGGGGAGAGAGGGAGGAGGTGGGGGTGGAGGGTGGGGGGAGGTGGAGGGTGGGGTGAGGTGGAGGTGGTGGGGGAGGGTGGGGGTGCTGGGGGAGACAGGGTGGAGGTGGGGGTGGAGGGGAGAGAGGGAGGAGGTGGGGGTGGAGGGGAGAGAGGGAGGAGGTGGGGGTGGTGGGGGAGGGAGGGAGGAGGTGGGGGTGGTGGGGGAGAGAGGGAGGAGGTGGGGGTGCTGGGGGAGAGAGGGAGGAGGTGGGGGTGCTGGGGGAGAGAGGGAGGAGGTGGGGTGGAGGGGAGAGAGGGTGGAGGTGGGGGTGGAGGGGAGAGAGGGTGGAGGTGGGGGTGCTGGGGGAGAGAGGGTGGAGGTGGGGGTGCTGGGGGAGAGAGGGAGGAGGTGGGGGTGCTGGGGGAGAGAGGGAGGAGGTGGGGGTGCTGGGGGAGAGAGGGAGGAGGTGGGGGTGCTGGGGGAGAGAGGGAGGAGGTGGGGGTGCTGGGGGAGAGAGGGAGGAGGTGGGGGTGCTGGGGGAGAGAGGGAGGAGGTGGGGTGCTGGGGGAGAGAGGGAGGAGGTGGGGGTGCTGGGGGAGAGAGGGAGGAGGTGGGGGTGCTGGGGGAGAGAGGGGGGAGGTGGGGGTGCTGGGGGAGAGAGGGAGGAGGTGGGGGTGCTGGGGGAGAGAGGGGGGAGGTGGGGGTGCTGGGGGAGAGAGGGGGGAGGTGGGGGTGCTGGGGGAGAGAGGGAGGAGGTGGGGGTGCTGGGGGAGAGAGGGAGGAGGTGGGGGTGCTGGGGGAGAGAGGGGGGAGGTGGGGGTGCTGGGGGAGAGAGGGGGGAGGTGGGGGTGCTGGGGGAGAGATGGAGGAGGTGGGGGTGCTGGGGGAGAGAGGGAGGAGGTGGGGGTGCTGGGGCAGAGAGGGAGGAGGTGGGGGTGGTGGGGGAGAGAGGGAGGAGGTGGGGGAGAGAGGAGTCCCCAAGGGTAGTGAGGGGTCCCCCGGGGGGTAGTGAGGGGTCCCCGGGGGGTAGTGAGGGTCAGTGAGTTGTCCCCGGGGTTAGTGAGGGGTCCCCCGGGGTAGTGAGGGGTCCCCAGGGGGTAGTGAGGGGTTCCCGGGGGTAGTGAGGGGTCCCCCGGGGGTAGTGAGGGAAAGTGAGTTGTCCCGGGGGTAGTAAGTGGTCCCCAGGGGTAGTGAGGGACAGTGACTTGTCCCCGGGGGTAGTGAGGGGTCCCCCGGGGGTAGTGAGGGAAAGTGAGTTGTTCCCGGGGGTAGTGAGGGGTCCCCCAGGGGTAGTGAGGGACAGTGAGGTGTCCCCCGGGGGTAGTGAGGGGTCCCCGGGGGTAGTGAGGGGCCCCCTGGGGTAGTGAGGGTCCCCCGGGGGTAGTGAGGGACAGTGAGGGTCCCCGAGGTAGTGAGTTGTCCCCGGGGGTAGTGAGGGACAGTGAGGGGTCCCCGGGGGTAGTGAGGGGTCCCCCGGGGGTAGTGAGGGACAGTGAGGGGTCCCCCGGGGGTAGTGAGGGGTCCCTGGGGGTAGTGAGGGACAGTGAGGGGTCCCCGGGGGGTAGTGAGGGGTCCCCGGGGGTAGTGAGGGGTCCCCCGGGGGTAGTGAGGGAAAGTGAGGGGTCCCCCGGGGGTAGTGAGGGACAGTGAGGGGTCCCCGGGGGGTAGTGAGGGGTCCCCCGGGGGTAGTGAGGGACAGTGAGGGGTCCCCAGGGGGTAGTGAGGGGCCCCCGGGGGTAGTGAGGGGCCCCCTGGGGTAGTGAGGGACAGTGAGGGGTCCCCCGGGGGTAGTGAGGGGTCCCCGGGGGTAGTGAGGGGTCTCCGGGGGGTAGTGAGGGGTCCCCGGGGGGTAGTGAGTTGTCCCCAGGGGGTAGTGAGGGGTCCCCGGGGGTAGAGAGGGGTCCCCCGGGGGTAGTGAGGGACAGTGAGGGGTCCCCCGGGGGTAGTGAGGGGTCCCCCGGGGGTAGTGAGGGACAGTGAGGGGTCCCCAGGGGTAGTGAGTGGCCCCCTAGGGTAGTGAGGGGCCCCCTGGGGTAGTGAGGGACAGTGAGGGGTCCCCGAGGTAGTGAGTTGTCCTCGGGGGTAGTGAGGGGTCCCCGGGGGGTAGTGAGGGGCCCCCTGGGGTAGTGAGGGACAGTGAGGGGTCCCCCGGGGGCAGTGAGGGGTCCCCCGGGGTAGTGAGGGGCCCCCTAGGGTAGTGAGGGGCCCCCTGGGGTAGTGAGGGACAGTGAGGGGTCCCCGGGGGTAGTGAGGGGTCCCCGGGGGTAGTGAGGGGCCCCCTGGGGTAGTGAGGGGTCCCCCGGGGGTAGTGAGTTGTCCCTGGAGGTAGTGAGGGGTCCCCCGGGGGTAGTGAGGGACAGTGAGGGGTCCCCGAGGTAGTGAGCTGTCCCCGAGGGTAGTGAGGCGTCCCCCGGGGGTAGTGAGGGACAGTGAGTTGTCCTCGGGGGTAGTGAGGGGTCCCCCGGGGGTAGTGAGGGACAGTGAGGGGTCCCCGAGGTAGTGAGTTGTCCTCGGGGGTAGTGAGGGGTCCCCGGGGGGTAGTGAGTTGTCCCCAGGGGTAGTGAGGGGTCCCCCGGGGGTAGTGAGGGACCGTGAGGGGTCCCCGGGGGTAGTGAGGGGCCCCCTGGGGGTAGTGAGGGACAGTGAGGGGTCCCCGAGGTAGTGAGGGGTCCCCCGGGGGTAGTGAGTTGTCCCTGGAGGTAGTGAGGGGTCCCCCGGGGGTAGTGAGGGACCGTGAGGGGTCCCCGGGGGGTAGTGAGGGGGCCCCCGGGGGTAGTGAGGGGCCCCCTGGCGGTAGTGAGGGACAGTGAGGGGTCCCCCGGGGGTAGTGAGGGGTCCCCCGGGGGTAGTGAGGGGCCCCCCGGGGCTAGTGAGGGACAGTGAGGGGTCCCCGAGGTAGTGAGGGGTCCCCCGGGGGTAGTGAGGGCCCCCCCGGGGGTAGTGAGGGGCCCCCGGGGGTAGTGAGGGACAGTGAGGTGTCCCCGGAGGTAGTGAGGGACAGTGAGGGGTCCCCGAGGTAGTGAGGGGTCCCCGGGGGTAGTGAGGGACAGTAAGGGGTTCCCCGGGGGGTAGTGAGGGACAGTGAGGGGTCCCCGAGGTAGTGAGGTGTCCCCGGGGGTAGTGAGGGACACTGAGGGGTCCCCCGGGGGTAGTGAGGGCCCCCCAGGGGTAGTGAGGGACAGTGAGGGGTCCCCCGGGGGTAGTGAGTTGTCCCCGGGGGTAGTGAGGGCCCCCCGGGGGTAGTGAGGGCCCCCCGGGGGTAGTGAGGGACAGTGAGGGCCCCCCGGGGGTAGTGAGGTTCCCCCGGGGGTAGTGAGGTTCCCCCGGGGGTAGTGAGGGGTCCCCGAAGTAGTGAGTTGTCCTCGGGGGTAGTGAGTTGTCCCCGGGGCTAGTGAGGGCCCCCCGGGGGTAGTGAGGGGCCCCCCGGGGGTAGTGAGGGGCCCCCCGGGGGTAGTGAGGGCCCTCCGGGGGTAGTGAGTTGTCCCCGGGGGTAGTGAGGGCCCCCCGGGGGTAGTGAGGGCCCCCCGGGGGTAGTGAGGGGTCCCCCAGGGGTAGTGAGGGCCCCCCGGGGGTAGTGAGGGTCCCCCGGGGGTAGTGAGGGCCCCCCGGGGGTAGTGAGGGGTCCCCGGGGGTAGTGAGGGACAGTGAGGGGTAGTGAGGGACAGTGAGGAGTCCCCGAGATAGTGAGGGGCCCCCGGGGGTAGTGAGGGCCCCCCGGAGGTAGTGAGTTGTCCCCGGGGGTAGTGAGGGCCCCCCGGGGGTAGTGAGGGGTCCCCCAGGGGTAGTGAGGGCCCCCCGGGGGTAGTGAGTTGTCCCCGGGGGTAGTGAGGGCCCCCCGGGGGTAGTGAGTTGTCCCCGGGGGTAGTGAGGGGTCCCCGAGGTAGTGAGGGCCCCCCGGGGGTAGTGAGGGGCCCCCCGGGGGTAGTGAGTTGTCCCCAGGGGTAGTGAGGGCCCCTCGGGGGTAGTGAGTTGTCCCCGGGGGTAGTGAGGGTCCCCCGGGGGTAGTGAGGGTCCCCCGGGGGTAGTGAGGGCCCCCCGGGGGTAGTGAGGGGTCCCCGGGGGTAGTGAGGGACAGTGAGGGGTAGTGAGGGACAGTGAGGAGTCCCCGAGATAGTGAGGGGACCCCGGGGGTAGTGAGGGCCCCCCGGGGGTAGTGAGTTGTCCCCGGGGGTAGTGAGGGCCCCCCGGGGGTAGTGAGGGGTCCCCGGGGGTAGTGAGGGACAGTGAGGGGTAGTGAGGGACAGTGAGGAGTCCCCGAGATAGTGAGGGCCCCCCGGGGGTAGTGAGGGGCCCCCCCCGGACTCCGAGGCTGTTTGGAGGTGAGGGATACCTACTCGGATCCGCATGTCCTTGGAGATGTGGTGAGGCATGTGGAAGTGTCGGTCAGGTGCCCAGGGTGATCCCAGGTTTCCGAGGGAGTTGGCCCGGGCTCTCTGTAGCTTGGCCAGCATGGCCTTTTCCTCCTTCTGCATGGGCACAACAACATCCTGGGTTACACCAGCATTGCTATAGCGCCTACAGGGACATCCAGCCCCGAGGACAGCGCTGACCCTCCCTCAGCACCCGCTCCCTCAGCACTGACCCTCCCACATCACCCGCTCCCACAGCACTGACCCTTCCACAGCACCCACTCCCTCAGCACTGACCCTCCCACAGCACCCACTCCCTCAGCACTGACCCTCCCACAGCACCCACTCCCTCAGCACTGACCCTCCCACAGCACCCGCTCCCTCAGCACTGACCCTCCCACAGCACCCACTCCCTCAGCACTGACCCTCCCACAGCACCCACTCCCTCAGCACTGACCCTCCCACAGCACCCACTCCCTCAGCACTGACCCTCCCACAGCCCCCGTTCCCTCAGCACTGACCCTCCCTCAGCACCCGCTCCCTCAGCACCCGCTCCCTCAGCACTGACCCACCCACAGCACCCGCTCCCTCAGCACTGACCCTCCCTCAGCACCCGTTCCCTCAGCACTGACCCTCCCACAGCGCCCGCTCCCTCAGCACTGACCCTCCCTCAGCGCTGACCCTCCCTCAGCACCCGCTCCCTCAGCACTGACCCTCCCACAGCACCCGTTCCCTCAGCACTGACCCACCCACAGCACCCGCTCCCTCAGCACTGACCCTCCCTCAGCACCCGCTCCCTCAGCACTGACCCTCCCACAGCACCCGTTCCCTCAGCACTGACCCTCCCACAGCGCCCACTCC
>NW_028270191.1:26830940-26870940 GCF_037043375.1 Chiloscyllium plagiosum | reverse complement strand
CAGCGCTGACCCTCCCACTGCACCCACTCCCTCAGCACTGACCCTCCAACAGCACCCACTCCCTCAGCGCTGACCCTCCCACAGCACCCACTCGCTCAGCGCTGACCCTTCCACAGCACCCACTCCCTCAGCACTGACCCTCCAACAGCACCCACTCCCTCAGCGCTGACCCTCCAACAGCACCCACTCCCTCAGCGCTGACCCTCCCACAGCACCCACTCCCTCAGCGCTGACCCTCCCACAGCACCCGCTCCCTCAGCACTGACCCTCCCACAGCACCCACTCCCTCAGCACTGACCCTCCCACAGTCACCCCTCCCTCAGCACTGACCCTCCCTCAGCACTGACCCTCCCACAGCACCCACTCCCTCAGCACTGACCCTCCCACAGTCACCCCTCCCTCAGCACTGACCCTCCCTCAGCACTGACCCTCCCTCAGCGCTGACTCTCCCACAGCGCCCACTCCCTCAGCACTGACCCTTCCACAGCGCCCACACCCTCAGCACTGACCCTCCCACAGCACCCACTCCCTCAGCACTGACCCTCCCTCAGCACTGACCCTCCCTCAGCACTGACCCTCCCACAGCGCCCACTCCCTCAGCACTGACCCTCCCACAGCACCCGCTCCCACAACACTGACCCTCCCACAGTCACCTCTCCCTCAGCACTGACCCTCCCACAGTCACCCCTCCCTCAGCACTGACCCTCCCTCAGCAATGACCTCCCCACAGCACCCACTCCCTCAGCGCTGACCCTCCCACAGCACCCGCTCCCTCAGCACTGACCCTCCCACAGCACCCACTCCCTCAGCACTGACCCTCCCACAGTCACCCCTCCCTCAGCACTAACCCTCCCACAGCACCCGCTCCCTCAGCACTGACCCTCCCACAGCACCCACTCCCTCAGCACTGACCCTCCCACAGTCACCCCTCCCTCAGCGCTGACTCTCCCACAGCGCCCACTCCCTCAGCACTGACCCTCCCACAGCGCTGACTCTCCCACAGCACCCGCTCCCTCAGCACTGACCCCCCTACAGCACCCACTCCCTCAGCACTGACCCTCCCACAGCACCCACTCCCTCAGCACTGACCCTCCCACAGCACCCACTCCCTCAGCACTGACTCTCCCTCAGCACTGACCCTCCCACAGTCACCCCTCCCTCAGCACTGACCCTCCCTCAGCAATGACCTCCCCACAGCACCCACTCCCTCAGCGCTGACCCTCCCACAGCACCCGCTCCCTCAGCACTGACCCTCCCACAGCACCCACTCCCTCAGCACTGACCCTCCCACAGTCACCCCTCCCTCAGCACTAACCCTCCCACAGCACCCGCTCCCTCAGCACTGACCCTCCCACAGCACCCACTCCCACAGCGCTGACTCTCCCTCAGCGCTGACCCTCCCACAGCACTGACGCTCCCTCAGCACAGACCCTCCCACTGCACTGACTCTCCCACAGCGCCCACTCCCTCAGCACAGACCCTCCCACAGCACTGACCCTCCCTCAGCACTGACCCTCCCACAGCGCCCACTCCCTCAGCACTGACCCTCCCACAGCACCCGCTCCCACAACACTGACCCTCCCACAGTCACCCCTCCCTCAGCACTGACCCTCCCACAGCGCCCACTCCCTCAGCACTGACCCTCCCTCAGCGCTGACCCTCCCACAGCGCTGACCCTCCCACAGCACCCACTCCCTCAGCACTGACGCTCCCACAGCACCCACTCCCTCAGCATTGACCCTCCCACAGCACCCACTCCCTCAGCACTGACCCCCCTACAGCACCCACTCCCTCAGCACAGACCCTCCCACAGCACCCACTCCCTCAGCACAGACCCTCCCACAGCACCCACTCCCTCAGCACTGACCCTCCCACAGCGCCCACTCCCTCAGCACTCACCCTCCCACAGCACCCACTCCCTCAGCACTGACCCTCCCACAGCACCCACTCCCTCAGCACTGACCCTCCCACAGCGCCCGCTCCCTCAGCGCTGACCCTCCCACAGCACCCGCTCCCTCAGCACTGACCCTCCCACAGCACCCGCTCCCTCAGCACTGACCCTACCACAGCACCCTTTCCCTTAGCACTGACCCTCCCACAGCGCCCACACCCTCAGCGCTGACCCTCCCGCAGCACCCATTCCCTCAGCGCTGACCCTCCCACAGCGCTGACCCTCCCACAGCACCCACTCCCTCAGCACTGACCCTCCCACAGCACCCAACCCTCAGCACAGACCCTCCCACAGCGCCCGCTCCCTCAGCACTGACCCTCCCACAGCACCCATTCCCTCAGCACTGACCCTCCCACAGCGCTGCCCCTCCCACAGCACCCATTCCCTTAGCACTGACCCTCCCACAGCGCCCACACCCTCAGCGCTGACCCTCCCGCAGCACCCATTCCCTCAGCGCTGACCCTCCCACAGCGCTGACCCTCCCACAGCACCCACTCCCTCAGCACTGACCCTCCCACAGCACCCACTCCCTCAGCACTGACCCTCCCACAGCACCCGCTCCCTCAGCACTGACCCTCCCACAGCACCCACTCCCTCAGCACTGACCCTCCCACAGCACCAGCTCCCTCAGCACTGACCCTCCCACAGCGCCCACTCCCTCAGCGCTGACCCTGCCACAGCACCCATTCCCTCAGCACTGACCCTCCCTCAGCGCTGACCCTCCCACAGCGCTGACCCTCCCACAGCACCCACTCCCTCAACACTGACCCTCCCACAGCACCCGCTCCCTCAGCACTGACCCTCCCACAGCACCCACTCCCTCAGCACTGACCCTTCCACAGCACCCACGCCCACAGCGCTGACCCTCCCTCAGCACTGACCCTCCCACAGCACCCACTCCCACAGCGCTGACCCTCCCTCAGCACCCACTCCCTCAGCACTGACCCTCCCACAGCACCCACTCCCACAGCGCTGACCCTCCCTCAGCGCTGACCCTCCCTCAGCACTGACCCTCCCACAGCGATGACCCTCCCTCAGCACTGACCCTCCCTCAGCGCTGACCCTCCCACAGCGCTGACCCTCCCTCAGCACTGAACCTCCCACAGCACTGACCCTCCCTCAGCACTGACCCTCCCACAGCACTGACCCTCCCACAGCACTGACCCTCCCTCAGCGCTGACCCTCCCTCAGCGCTGACCCTCCCTCAGCGCTTACCCTCCCTCAGCGCTGACCCTCCCTCAGCGCTGACCCTCCCACAGCACTGACCCTCCCACAGCACCTACCCTCCCTCAGCACTGACCCTCCCTCAGCGCTGATCCTCCCTCAGCGCTGATCCTCCCTCAGCGCTGACCCTCCCTCAGCGCTGACCCTCCCTCAGCGCTGACCCTCCCTCAGCACTGACCCTCCCACAGCACTGACCCTCCCACAGCACCTACCCTCCCTCAGCACTGACCCTCCCTCAGCACTGACCCTCACTCAGCACTGACCCTCCCTCAGCACTGACCCTCCCACAGCACCCGCTCCATCAGCACTAACCCTCCCTCAGCACTGACCCTCCCACATCACCCGCTCCCTCAGCACTGACCCTCCCACAGCACCCGCTCCCTCAGCACTGACCCTCCCTCAGCACTGACCCTCCCTCAGCGCTGACACTCCCTCAGCACTGACCCTCCCACAGCACCCACTCCCTCAGCACTGACCCTCCCTCAATATAGACCCTCCCACAGCACACACTCCCTCAGCACTGACCCTCCCACAGCACCCACTCCCTCAGCACTGACCCTCCCTCAATACAGCCCTCCCACAGCACCCACTCCCTCAGCACTGACCCTCCCACAGCACCCACTCCCTCAGCACTGACCCTCCCACAGCACCCGCTCCCTCAGCACTGACCCTCCCACAGCACCCACTCCCTCAGCACTGACGCTCCCACAGCACCCATTCCCTCAGCACTGACCCTCCCACAGCACCCATTCCCTCAGCACTGACCCTCCCACAGCACCCGCTCCCTCAGCACTGAGCCTCCCACAGCACCCACTCCCTCAGCACAGACCCTCCCACAGCGCTGACCCTCCCACAGCACCCGCTCCCTCAGCACTGACCCTCCCACAGCACCCGCTCCCTCAGCACTGACCCCCCTACAGCACCCACTCCCTCAGCACTGACGCTCCCACAGCGCCCACTCCCTCAGCACTGACCCTCCTACAGCACCCGCTCCCTCAGGACTGACCCTCCCACTGCACCCACTCCCTCAGCACTGACCCTCCCACAGCACCCGCTCCCTCAGCACTGACCCTCCCACAGCTCCCACTCCCTCAGCACTGACCCTCCCACAGCACCCACTCCCTCAGCACTGACCCTCCCACAGCACCAACTCCCTCAGCACTGACCCTCCCACAGCGCCCACTCGCTAGCACTGACCATCCCACAGCACCCATTCCTTCAGCACTGACCCTCCCACAGCACCCACTCCCTCAGCACTGACCCTCCCACAGCACCCACTCCCTCAGCACTGCCCCTCCCACAGCACCAACTCCCTCAGCACTGACCCTCCCTCAGCACCCACTCCCTCAGCACTGACCCTCCCACAGCACCCACTCCCTCAGCACTGACCCTCCCACAGCACTGACCCTCCCTCAGCACCCACTCCCTCAGCACTGACCCTCCCACAGCACCCACTCCCTCAGCACTGACCCTCCCACAGCACCCACTCCCTCAGCACTGACCCTCCCACAGCACCCACTCCCTCAGCACTGACCCTCTCACAGCACCAACTCCCTCAGCACTGACCCTCCCACAGCACTGACCCTCCCTCAGCACTGACCCTCCCTCAGCACTGACCCTCCCTCAGCACTGACCCTCCCACAGCACTGACCCTCCCTCAGCACTGACCCTCCCTCAGCACTGACCCTCACACAGCACTGACCCTCCCTCAGCACTGAACCTCCCTCAGCACTGACCCTCCCACAGCACTGACCCTCCCTCAGCACTGACCCTCCCTCAGCACAGACCCTCCCACAGCACCCGCTCCATCAGCACTAACCCTCCCTCGGCACTGACCCTCCCACAGCACCCGCTCCCTCAGCACTGACCCTCCCACAGCACCCGCTCCCTCAGCGCTGACCCTCCCTCAGCACCCACTCCCTCAGCACTGACCCTCCCTCAGCACCCACTCCCTCAGCGCTGACCCTCCCACAGCACCCGCTCCCTCAGCACTGACCCTCCCACAGCACCCACTCCCTCAGCACTGACCCTCCCACAGCACCCACTCCCTCAGCACTGACCCTCCCAGAGCACCCACGCCCACAGCGCTGACCCTCCCTCAGCACTGACCCTCCCACAGCACCCACTCCCACAGCGCTGACCCTCCCTCAGCACTGACCCTCCCACAGCACCCACTCCCACAGCGCTGACCCTCCCTCAGCGCTGACCCTCCCTCAGCACTGACCCTCCCACAGCGATGACCCTCCCTCAGCACTGACCCTCCCTCAGCGCTGACCCTCCCACAGCGCTGACCCTCCCTCAGCACTGAACCTCCCACAGCACTGACCCTCCCTCAGCACTGACCCTCCCACAGCACTGACCCTCCCACAGCACTGACCCTCCCTCAGCGCTGACCCTCCCTCAGCGCTTACCCTCCCTCAGCGCTGACCCTCCCTCAGCGCTGACCCTCCCTCAGCACTGACCCTCCCACAGCACCTACCCTCCCTCAGCACTGACCCTCCCTCAGCGCTGATCCTCCCTCAGCGCTGACCCTCCCTCAGCGCTGACCCTCCCTCAGCGCTGACCCTCCCTCAGCGCTGACCCTCCCACAGCACTGACCATCCCACAGCACCGACCCTCCCACAGCACCTACCCTCCCTCAGCACTGACCCTCCCTCAGCACTGACCCTCCCTCAGCACTGACCCTCACTCAGCACTGACCCTCCCTCAGCACTGACCCTCCCACAGCACCCGCTCCATCAGCACTAACCCTCCCTCAGCACTGACCCTCCCACATCACCCGCTCCCTCAGCACTGACCCTCCCACAGCACCCGCTCCCTCAGCACTGACCCTCCCTCAGCACTGACCCTCCCACAGCGCTGACCCTCCCTCAGCACCTACACTCCCTCAGCACTGACCCTCCCACAGCACCCACTCCCTCAGCACGGACCCTCCCACAGCACCCACTCCCTCAGCACAGACCCTCCCACAGCGCTGACGCTCCCACAGCACCCGCTCCCTCAGCACTGACCCTCCCACAGCGCCCACTCGCTAGCACTGACCATCCCACAGCACCCATTCCTTCAGCACTGACCCTCCCACAGCACCCACTCCCTCAGCACTGACCCTCCCACAGCACCCACTCCCTCAGCACTGGCCCTCCCTCAGCACCCACTCCCTCAGCACTGACCCTCCCACAGCACCCACTCCCTCAGCACTGACCCTCCCACAGCACCAACTCCCTCAGCACTGACCCTCCCTCAGCACCCACTCCCTCAGCACTGACCCTCCCACAGCACCCACTCCCTCAGCACTGACCCTCCCACAGCACTGACCCTCCCTCAGCACCGACCCTCCCACAGCACCCACTCCCTCAGCACTGACCCTCCCACAGCACCCACTCCCTCAGCACTGACCCTCCCACAGCACCCACTCCCTCAGCACTGACCCTCCCACAGCACCCACTCCCTCAGCACTGACCCTCTCACAGCACCCACTCCCACAGCACTGACCCTCCCACAGCACTGACCCTCCCTCAGCACTGACCCTCCCTCAGCACTGACCCTCCCACAGCACTGACCCTCCCTCAGCACTGACCCTCCCTCAGCACTGACCCTCACACAACACTGACCCTCCCTCAGCACTGAACCTCCCTCAGCACTGACCCTCCCACAGCACTGACCCTCCCTCAGCACTGACCCTCCCTCAGCACTGACCCTCCCACGGCACCCGCTCCATCAGCACTAACCCTCCCTCGGCACTGACCCTCCCACTGCACCCGCTCCCTCAGCACTGACCCTCCCACAGCACCCGCTCCCTCAGCGCTGACCCTCCCTCAGCACCCACTCCCTCAGCACTGACCCTCCCTCAGCACCCACTCCCTCAGCGCTGACCCTCCCACAGCACCCGCTCCCTCAGCACTGACCCTCCCACAGCACCCACTCCCTCAGCACTGACCCTCCCACAGCACCCACTCCATCAGCACTGACCCTCCCAGAGCACCCACGCCCACAGCGCTGACCCTCCCTCAGCACTGACCCTCCCACAGCACCCACTCCCACAGCGCTGACCCTCCCTCAGCACCCACTCCCTCAGCACTGACCCTCCCACAGCACCCACTCCCACAGCGCTGACCCTCCCACAGCGCTGACCCTCCCACAGCGCTGACCCTCCCTCAGCGCTGACCCTCCCTCAGCGCTGACCCTCCCACAGCGATGACCCTCCCTCAGCACTGACCCTCCCTCAGCGCTGACCCTCCCACAGCGCTGACCCTCCCTCAGCACTGAACCTCCCACAGCACTGACCCTCCCTCAGCACTGACCCTCCCACAGCACTGACCCTCCCACAGCGCTGACCCTCCCTCAGCGCTGACCCTCCCTCAGCGCTTACCCTCCCTCAGCGCTGACCCTCCCTCAGCGCTGACCCTCCCACAGCACTGACCCTCCCACAGCACTGACCCTCCCACAGCACCTACCCTCCCTCAGCGCTGACCCTCCCTCAGCGCTGACCCTCCCTCAGCGCTTACCCTCCCTCAGCGCTGACCCTCCCTCAGCGCTGACCCTCCCACAGCGCTGACCCTCCCACAGCACTGACCCTCCCACAGCACTGTCCCTCCCACAGCACTGACCCTCCCACAGCACCTACCCTCCCACAGCACCTACCCTCCCTCAGCACTGACCCTCCCTCAGCACTGACCCTCACTCAGCACTGACCCTCCCTCAGCACTGACCCTCCCACAGCACCCGCTCCATCAGCACTAACCCTCCCTCAGCACTGACCCTCCCACAGCACCCGCTCCCTCAGCACTGACCCTCCCACAGCACCCGCTCCCTCAGCACTGACCCTCCCACAGCACCCGCTCCATCAGCACTAACCCTCCCTCAGCACTGACCCTCCCACAGCACCCTCTCCCTCAGCACTGACCCTCCCACAGCACCCGCTCCCTCAGCACTGACCCTCCCTCAGCACTGACCCTCCCTCAGCGCTGACCCTCCCTCAGCACTGACCCTCCCACAGCGCTGACCCTCCCTCAGCACTGACCCTCCCACAGCACCCACTCCCTCAGCACTGACCCTCCCTCAATATAGACACTCCCACAGCACACACTGCCTCAGCACTGACCCTCCCACAGCACCCACTCCCTCAGCACCCACTCCCTCAGCACTGACCCTCCCTCAATACAGCCCTCCCACAGCACCCACTCCCTCAGCACTGACCCTCCCACAGCACCCACTCCCTCAGCACTGACCCTCCCACAGCACCCGCTCCCTCAGCACTGACCCTCCCACAGCACCCACTCCCTCAGCACTGACCCTCCCACAGCACCCATTCCCTCAGCACTGACCCTCCCACAGCACCCATTCCCTCAGCACTGACCCTCCCACAGCACCCGCTCCCACAGCACCCACTCCCTCAGCACAGACCCTCCCACAGCGCTGACCCTCCCACAGCACCCGCTCCCTCAGCACTGACCCTCCCACAGCACCCGCTCCCTCAGCACTGACCCCCCTACAGCACCCACTCCCTCAGCACTGACGCTCCCACAGCGCCCACTCCCTCAGCGCTGACCCTCCCACAGCACCCACTCCCTCAGCGCTGACCCTTCCACAGCACCCACTCCCTCAGCAGTGACCCTCCCACAGCACCCACTCCCTCAGCAGTGACCCTCCCACAGCACCCACTCCCTCAGCGCTGACCCTTCCACAGCACCCACTCCCTCAGCGCTGACCCTCCCACAGCACCCGCTCCCTCAGCACTGACCCTCCCACAGCACCCGCTCCCTCAGCACTGACCCTCCCACAGTCACCCCTCCCTCAGCACTGACCCTCCCACAGCACCCGCTCCCTCAGCACTGACCCTCCCTCAGCACTGACCCTCCCACAGCGCTGACCCTCCCACAGCGCTGACCCTCCCACAGCACTGACTCTCCCTCAGCGCTGACCCTCCCACAGCACTGACCCTCCCTCAGCGCTGACCCTCCCACAGCGCTGACCCTCCCACAGCGCCCACTCCCTCAGCACTGACCCTCCCACAGCACCCACTCCCTCAGCACTGACCCCCCTACAGCACCCACTCCCTCAGCACTGACCCTTCCACAGCACCCGCTCCCTCAGCACTGACCCTCCCACAGCAACCACTCCCTCAGCACTGACCCCCCTACAGCACCCACTCCCTCAGCACTGACCCTCCCACAGCACCTGCTCCCTCAGCACTGACCCTCCCTCAGCAATGACCTCCCCACAGCACCCACTCCCTCAGCACTGACCCTCCCACAGCGCTGACCCTCCCACAGCACCCACTCACCCAGCACTGACCCTCCCTCAGCGCTGACCCTCCCACAGCACTGACCCTACCTCAGCGCTGACCCTCCCACAGTACCCACTCCCTCAGCATTGACCCTCCCACAGCACCCACTCCCTCAGCACTGACCCTCCCACAGGACCCACTCCCTCAGCACAGACCCTCCCACAGCGCTGACCCTCCCACAGCACCCGCTCCCTCAGCACTGACCCTCCCACAGCACCCGCTCCCTCAGCACTGACCCTCCCACAGCACCCGCTCCCTCAGCACTGACCCTCCCACAGCACCCGCTCCCTCAGCACTGACCCTCCCACAGCACCCATTCCCTCATCACTGACCCTCCCACAGCACCCATTCCCTTAGCACTGACCCTCCCACAGCGCCCACTCCCTCAGCGCTGACCCTCCCGCAGCACCCATTCCCTCAGCACTGACCCTCCCTCAGCACTGACCCTCCCACAGCTCCCAACCCTCAGCACAGACCCTCCCACAGCACCCGCTCCCTCAGCACTGACCCTCCCACAGCACCCGCTCCCTCAGCACTGACCCTCCCACAGCACTGACCCTCCCACAGCACCCACTCCCTCAGCACTGACCCTCCCACAGCACCCAACCCTCAGCACTGACCCCCCTACAGCACCCACTCCCTCAGCGCTGACCCTCCCACAGCACTGACCCTACCTCAGCGCTGACCCTCCCACAGCACCCACTCCCTCAGTACTGACCCTCCCACAGCACCCAACCCTCAGCACAGACCCTCCCACAGCACCCACTCCCTCAGCACTGACCCCCCTACAGCACCCACTCCCTCAGCACTGACCCTCCCACAGCACCCAACCCTCAGCACTGACCCTCCCACAGCAATGACCTCCCCACAGCACCCACTCCCTCAGCACTGACCCTCCCTCAGCGCTGACCCTCACCCAGCGCTGACCCTCCCACAGCACTGACCCTACCTCAGCGCTGACCCTCCCACAGCACCCACTCCCTCAGCATTGACCCTCCCACAGCACCCACTCCCTCAGCACTGACCCTCCCACAGCACCCACTCCCTCAGCACAGACCCTCCCACAGCGCCCACTCCCTCAGCACTGACCCTCCCACAGCACCCACTCCCTCAGCACTGACCCTCCCACAGCACCCGCTCCCTCAGCACTGACCCTCCCACAGCACCCGCTCCCTCAGCACTGACCCTCCCACAGCACCCGCTCCCTCAGCACTGACCCTCCCACAGCACCCATTCCCTCATCACTGACACTCCCACAGCGCCCACTCCCTCAGCGCTGACCCTCCCGCATCACCCACTCCCTCAGCACTGACCCTCCCACAGCACCCAACCCTCAGCACTGACCCTCCCACAGCAATGACCTCCCCACAGCACCCACTCCCTCAGCACTGACCCTCCCTCAGCGCTGACCCTCACCCAGCGCTGACCCTCCCACAGCACTGACCCTACCTCAGCGCTGACCCTCCCACAGCACCCACTCCCTCAGCATTGACCCTCCCACAGCACCCACTCCCTCAGCACTGACCCTCCCACAGCACCCACTCCCTCAGCACAGACCCTCCCACAGCGCCCACTCCCTCAGCACTGACCCTCCCACAGCACCCACTCCCTCAGCGCTGACGCTCCCACAGCACCCGCTCCCTCAGCACTGACCCTCCCACAGCACCCGCTCCCTCAGCACTGACCCTCCCACAGCACCCGCTCCCTCAGCACTGACCCTCCCACAGCACCCATTCCCTCATCACTGACACTCCCACAGCGCCCACTCCCTCAGCGCTGACCCTCCCGCATCACCCACTCCCTCAGCACTGACCCTCCCTCACCGCTGACCCTCCCACAGCGCTGACCCTCCCACAGCACCCACTCCCTCAGCACTGACCCTCCCTCAGCACTGACCCTCCCACAGCACTGACTCTCCCACAGCGCCCACTCCCTCAGCACTGACCCTTCCACAGCACCCGCTCCCTCAGCACTGACCCTCCCACAGCACCCACTCCCTCAGCACTGACCCTCCCACAGCGCCCGCTCCCTCAGCGCTGACCCTCCCACAGCACTGACCCTCCCACAGCACCCACTCCCTCAGCATTGACCCTCCCATAGCACCCACTCCCTCAGCACTGACCCTCCCACAGCACCCACTCCCTCAGCACTGACCCTCCCACAGCACCCACTCCCTCAGCACAGACCCTCCCACAGCGCTGACCCTCCCACAGCACCCGCTCCCTCAGCACTGACCCTCCCACAGCACCCGCTCCCTCAGCACTGACCCTCCCACAGCACCCATTCCCTCATCACTGACCCTCCCACAGCACCCATTCCCTTAGCACTGACCCTCCCACAGCGCCCACACCCTCAGCACTGACCCTCCCTCAGCGCTGACCCTCCCACAGCGCTGACCCTCCCACAGCACCCACTCCCTCAGCACTGACCCTCCCACAGCACCCAGCCCTCAGCACAGACCCTCCCACAGCGCCCGCTCCCTCAGCACTGAGCCTCCCACAGCACCCATTCCCTCAGCACTGACCCTCCCACAGCGCTGACCCTCCCACAGCACCCACTCCCTCAGCACTGACCCTCCCACAGCACCCGCTCCCTCAGCACTGACCCTCCCACAGCACCCACTCCCTCAGCACTGACCCTCCCACAGCACCATCTCCCTCAGCACTGACCCTCCCACAGCACTCACTCCCTCAGCACTGACCCTCCCTCAGCGCTGACCCTGCCACAGCACCCATTCCCTCAGCACTGACCCTCCCTCAGCGCTGACCCTCCCACAGCGCAGACCCTCCCACAGCGCTGACCCTCCCACAGCACCCACTCCCTCAGCACTGACCCTCCCACAGCACCCGTTCCCTCAGCACTGACCCTCCCACAGCACCCACTCCCTCAGCACTGACCCTCCCACAGCACCAACTCCCTCAGCACTGACCCTCCCACAGCGCCCACTCGCTAGCACTGACCATCCCACAGCACCCATTCCTTCAGCACTGACCCTCCCACAGCACCCCCTCCCACAGCACCCACTCCCTCAGCACTGACCCTCCCACAGAAACCACTCCCTCAGCACTGACCCTCCTACAGCACCCACTCCCTCAGCATTGAACCCCCCACAGCACCCGCTCCCTCAGCACTGACCCTCCCACAGCACCCACTCCCTCAGCACTGGCCCTCCCTCAGCACCCACTCCCTCAGCACTGACCCTCCCACAGCACCCACTCCCTCAGCACTGACCCTCCCACAGCACCAACTCCCTCAGCACTGACCCTCCCTCAGCACCCACTCCCTCAGCACTGACCCTCCCACAGCACCCACTCCCTCAGCACTGACCCTCCCACAGCACTGACCCTCCCAAAGCACCCACTCCCTCAGCACTGACCCTCCCACAGCACCCACTCCCTCAGCACTGACCCTCCCACAGCACCCACTCCCTCAGCACTGACGCTCCCACAGCACCCACTCCCTCAGCACTGACCCTCCCTCAATACAGACCCTCCCTCAGCACCCACTCCCTCAGCACTGACCCTCCCACAGCACCCACTCCCTCAGCACTGACCCTCCCACAGCACCCACTCCCTCAGCACTGACCCTCCCACAGCACCCACTCCCTCAGCACTGACCCTCTCACAGCACCCACTCCCTCAGCACTGACCCTCCCTCAGCACTGACCCTCCCTCAGCACTGACCCTCCCACAGCACTGACCCTCCCACAGCACTGACCCTCCCACAGCACTGACCCTCCCACAGCACTGACCCTCCCTCAGCACTGACCCTCCCACAGCACTGACCCTCACACAGCACTGAACCTCCCACAGCACTGACTCTCCCTCAGCACTGACCCTCCCACAGCACCCGCTCTGTCAGCACTAACCCTCCCTCAGCACTGACCCTCCCACAGCACCCGCTCCCTCAGCACTGACCCTCCCACAGCACCCGCTCCCTCAGCGCTGACCCTCCCTCAGCACCCACTCCCTCAGCACTGACCCTCCCTCAGCACCCACTCCCTCAGCGCTGACCCTCCCACAGCACCCGCTCCCTCAGCGCTGACCCTCCCACAGCACCCACTCCCTCAGCACTGACCCTCCCACAGCACCCACTCCCTCAGCACTGACCCTCCCACAGCACCCACGCCCACAGCGCTGACCCTCCCTCAGCACCCGCTCCCTCAGCACTGACCCTCCCACAGCACCCGCTCCCACAGCGCTGACCCTCCCTCAGCACCCACTCCCTCAGCACTGACCCTCCCACAGCACCCACTCCCACAGCGCTGACCCTCCCTCAGCACTGACCCTCCCACAGCACCCGCTCCCTCAGCGCTGACCCTCCCTCAGCACCCACTCCCTCAGCGCTGACCCTCCCACAGCACCCGCTCCCTCAGCGCTGACCCTCCCACAGCACCCACTCCCTCAGCGCTGACCCTCCCTCAGCACCCGCTCCCTCAGCACTGACCCTCCCACAGCACCCACTCCCACAGCGCTGACCCTCCCTCAGCACCCACTCCCTCAGCACTGACCCTCCCACAGCACCCACTCCCACAGCGCTGACCCTCCCTCAGCGCTGACCCTCCCTCAGCACTGACCCTCCCACAGCGCTGACCCTCCCACAGCGCTGACCCTCCCTCAGCACTGACCCTCCCACAGCACTGACCCTCCCTCAGCGCTGACCCTCCCTCAGCGCTTACCCTCCCTCAGCGCTGACCCTCCCTCAGCACTGACCCTCCCACAGCGCTGACCCTCCCACAGCGCTGACCCTCCCTCAGCACTGACCCTCCCACAGCACTGACCCTCCCTCAGCGCTGACCCTCCCTCAGCGCTTACCCTCCCTCAGCGCTGACCCTCCCTCAGCACTGACCCTCCCACAGCACTGACCCTCCCACAGCACTGACCCTCCCACAGCACCGACCCTCCCTCAGCGCTGACCCTCCCTCAGCGCTGACCCTCCCTCAGCGCTTACCCTCCCTCAGCGCTGACCCTCCCTCAGCACTGACCCTCCCACAGCACTGACCCTCCCACAGCACTACCCTCCCACAGCACCGACCCTCCCTCAGCACCGACCCTCCCTCAGCACCGACCCTCCCTCAGCACTGACCCTCACTCAGCACTGACCCTCCCTCAGCACTGACCCTCCCACAGCACCCGCTCCATCAGCACTAACCCTCCCTCAGCACTGACCCTCCCACAGCACCCGCTCCCTCAGCACTGACCCTCCAACAGCACCCGCTCCCTCAGCACTGACCCTCCCTCAGCGCTGACCCTCCCTCAGCACTGACCCTCCCACAGCGCTGACCCTCCCTCAGCACCTACCCTCCCTCAGCACTGACCCTCCCACAGCACCCACTCCCTCAGCACTGACCCTCCCACAGCACCCACTCCCTGAGCACTGACCCTCCCTCAGCACCCACTCCCTCAGCACTGACCCTCCCTCAATACAGCCCTCCCACAGCACCCACTCCCTCAGCACTGACCCTCGCACAGCACCCACTCCCTCAGCACTGACCCTCCCACAGCACCCACTCCCTCAGCACTGACCCTCCCACAGCACCCACTCCCCCAGCACTGACCCTCCCACAGCACCCATTCCCTCAGCACTGACCCTCCCACAGCACCCATTCCCTCAGCACTGACCCTCCCACAGCACCCGCTCCCTCAGCACTGAGCCTCCCTCAGCGCTGACCCTCCCACAGCGCTGACGCTCCCTCAGCACTGACGCTCCCTCAGCACTGACCCTCCCACTGCACCCACTCCCTCAGCACTGACCCTCCAACAGCACCCACTCCCTCAGCGCTGACCCTCCCACAGCACCCACTCCCTCAGCGCTGACCCTTCCACAGCACCCACTCCCTCAGCACTGACCCTCCAACAGCACCCACTCCCTCAGCGCTGACCCTCCAACAGCACCCACTCCCTCAGCGCTGACCCTCCCACAGCACCCACTCCCTCAGCGCTGACCCTCCCACAGCACCCGTTCCCTCAGCACTGACCCTCCCACAGCACCCACTCCCTCAGCACTGACCCTCCCACAGTCACCCCTCCCTCAGCGCTGACCCTCCCCACAGCGCCCACTCCCTCAGCACTGACCCTCCCACAGCACCCACTCCCACAGCACTGACCCTCCCACAGCGCCCACTCCCTCAGCACTGACCCTCCTACAGCACCCGCTCCCTCAGCACTGACCCTCCCACTGCACCCACTCCCTCAGCACTGACCCTCCCACAGCACCCACTCCCACAGCGCTGACCCTCCCTCAGCACTGACCCTCCCACAGCACCCGCTCCCTCAGCGCTGACCCTCCCTCAGCACCCACTCCCTCAGCACTGACCCTCCCTCAGCACCCACTCCCTCAGCGCTGACCCTCCCACAGCACCCGCTCCCTCAGCGCTGACCCTCCCACAGCACCCACTCCCTCAGCGCTGACCCTCCCTCAGCACCCGCTCCCTCAGCACTGACCCTCCCACAGCACCCACTCCCACAGCGCTGACCCTCCCTCAGCACCCACTCCCTCAGCACTGACCCTCCCACAGCACCCACTCCCACAGCGCTGACCCTCCCTCAGCGCTGACCCTCCCTCAGCACTGACCCTCCCTCAGCGCTGACCCTCCCTCAGCACTGACCCTCCCTCAGCACTGACCCTCCCACAGCGCTGACCCTCCCTCAGCACTGAACCTCCCACAGCACTGACCCTCCCACAGCACTGACCCTCCCTCAGCGCTTACCCTCCCTCAGCGCTGACCCTCCCTCAGCACTGACCCTCCACCAGCACTGACCCTCCCACAGCACCTACCCTCCCTCAGCACTGACCCTCCCTCAGCACTGACCCTCCCTCAGCACTGACCCTCCCTCAGCGCTGACCCTCCCTCAGCGCTTACCCTCCCTCAGCGCTGACCCTCCCTCAGCACTGACCCTCCCACAGCACCGACCCTCCCTCAGCACTGACCCTCCCTCAGCACTGACCCTCACTCAGCACTGACCCTCCCTCAGCACTGACCCTCCCACAGCACCCGCTCCATCAGCACTAACCCTCCCTCAGCACTGACCCTCCCACAGCACCCGCTCCCTCAGCACTGACCCTCCCACAGCACCCGCTCCCTCAGCACTGACCCTCCCTCAGCGCTGACCCTCCCTCAGCACTGACCCTCCCACAGCGCTGACCCTCCCTCAGCGCTGACCCTCCCTCAGCACTGACCCTCCCACAGCACCTACCCTCCCTCAGCACTGACCCTCCCTCAGCACTGACCCTCACTCAGCACTGACCCTCCCTCAGCACTGACCCTCCCACAGCACCCGCTCCATCAGCACTAACCCTCCCTCAGCACTGACCCTCCCACAGCACCCGCTCCCTCAGCACTGACCCTCCCACAGCACCCGCTCCCTCAGCACTGACCCTCCCTCAGCGCTGACCCTCCCTCAGCACTGACCCTCCCACAGCGCTGACCCTCCCTCAGCACCTACCCTCCCTCAGCACTGACCTCCCACAGCACCCACTCCCTCAGCACTGACCCTCCCTCAATATAGACCCTCCCACAGCACCCACTCCCTCAGCACTGACCCTCCCACAGCACCCACTCCCTGAGCACTGACCCTCCCTCAGCACCCACTCCCTCAGCACTGACCCTCCCTCAATACAGCCCTCCCACAGCACCCACTCCCTCAGCACTGACCCTCGCACAGCACCCACTCCCTCAGCACTGACCCTCCCACAGCACCCACTCCCTCAGCACTGACCCTCCCACAGCACCCACTCCCCCAGCACTGACCCTCCCACAGCACCCATTCCCTCAGCACTGACCCTCCCACAGCACCCATTCCCTCAGCACTGACCCTCCCACAGCACCCGCTCCCTCAGCACTGAGCCTCCCTCAGCGCTGACCCTCCCACAGCGCTGACGCTCCCTCAGCACTGACGCTCCCTCAGCACCCACTCCCTCAGCACTGACGCTCCCACAGCGCCCACTCCCTCAGCACTGACCCTCCTACAGCACCCGCTCCCTCAGCACTGACCCTCCCACTGCACCCACTCCCTCAGCACTGACCCTCCAACAGCACCCACTCCCTCAGCGCTGACCCTCCCACAGCACCCACTCCCTCAGCGCTGACCCTTCCACAGCACCCACTCCCTCAGCGCTGACCCTTCCACAGAACCCGCTCCCTCAGCACTGACCCTCCCACTGCACCCACTCCCTCAGCACTGACCCTCCCACAGCACCCACTCCCTCAGCGCTGACCCTTCCACAGCACCCACTCCCTCAGCACTGACCCTCCAACAGCACCCACTCCCTCAGCGCTGACCCTCCCACAGCACCCACTCCCTCAGCGCTGACCCTCCCACAGCACCCGTTCCCTCAGCACTGACCCTCCCACAGCACCCACTCCCTCAGCACTGACCCTCCCACAGTCACCCCTCCCTCAGCGCTGACCCTCCCCACAGCGCCCACTCCCTCAGCACTGACCCTTCCACAGCACCCACTCCCTCAGCACTGACTCTCCCACAGCGCCCACTCCCTCAGCACTGACCCTTCCACAGCACTGACCCTCCCACAGCACCCGCTCCCTCAGCACTGACCCTCCCACAGCACCCGCTCCCTCAGCGCTGACCCTCCCTCAGCACCCACTCCCTCAGCACTGACCCTCCCTCAGCACCCACTCCCTCAGCGCTGACCCTCCCACAGCACCCGCTCCCTCAGCGCTGACCCTCCCACAGCACCCACTCCCTCAGCACTGACCCTCCCACAGCACCCACTCCCTCAGCACTGACCCTCCCACAGCACCCACGCCCACAGCGCTGACCCTCCCTCAGCACCCGCTCCCTCAGCACTGACCCTCCCACAGCACCCGCTCCCACAGCGCTGACCCTCCCTCAGCACTGACCCTCCCACAGCACCCACTCCCACAGCGCTGACCCTCCCTCAGCACTGACCCTCCCACAGCACCCGCTCCCTCAGCGCTGACCCTCCCTCAGCACTGACCCTCCCTCAGCACCCACTCCCTCAGCGCTGACCCTCCCACAGCACCCGCTCCCTCAGCGCTGACCCTCCCACAGCACCCACTCCCTCAGCGCTGACCCTCCCTCAGCACCCGCTCCCTCAGCACTGACCCTCCCACAGCACCCACTCCCACAGCGCTGACCCTCCCTCAGCACCCACTCCCTCAGCACTGACCCTCCCACAGCACCCACTCCCACAGCGCTGACCCTCCCTCAGCGCTGACCCTCCCTCAGCACTGACCCTCCCACAGCGATGACCCTCCCTCAGCACTGACCCTCCCACAGCACTGACCCTCCCACAGCGCTGACCCTCCCTCAGCACTGAACCTCCCACAGCACTGACCCTCCCATAGCACTGACCCTCCCTCAGCGCTGACCCTCCCTCAGCGCTGACCCTCCCTCAGCGCTGACGCTCCCTCAGCACTGACGCTCCCTCAGCACCCACTCCCTCAGCACTGACGCTCCCACAGCGCCCACTCCCTCAGCACTGACCCTCCTACAGCACCCGCTCCCTCAGCACTGACCCTCCCACTGCACCCACTCCCTCAGCACTGACCCTCCAACAGCACCCACTCCCTCAGCGCTGACCCTCCCACAGCACCCACTCCCTCAGCGCTGACCCTTCCACAGCACCCACTCCCTCAGCGCTGACCCTTCCACAGAACCCGCTCCCTCAGCACTGACCCTCCCACTGCACCCACTCCCTCAGCACTGACCCTCCCACAGCACCCACTCCCTCAGCGCTGACCCTTCCACAGCACCCACTCCCTCAGCACTGACCCTCCAACAGCACCCACTCCCTCAGCGCTGACCCTCCCACAGCACCCACTCCCTCAGCGCTGACCCTCCCACAGCACCCGTTCCCTCAGCACTGACCCTCCCACAGCACCCACTCCCTCAGCACTGACCCTCCCACAGTCACCCCTCCCTCAGCGCTGACCCTCCCCACAGCGCCCACTCCCTCAGCACTGACCCTTCCACAGCACCCACTCCCTCAGCACTGACTCTCCCACAGCGCCCACTCCCTCAGCACTGACCCTTCCACAGCACTGACCCTCCCACAGCACCCGCTCCCTCAGCACTGACCCTCCCACAGCACCCGCTCCCTCAGCGCTGACCCTCCCTCAGCACCCACTCCCTCAGCACTGACCCTCCCTCAGCACCCACTCCCTCAGCGCTGACCCTCCCACAGCACCCGCTCCCTCAGCGCTGACCCTCCCACAGCACCCACTCCCTCAGCACTGACCCTCCCACAGCACCCACTCCCTCAGCACTGACCCTCCCACAGCACCCACGCCCACAGCGCTGACCCTCCCTCAGCACCCGCTCCCTCAGCACTGACCCTCCCACAGCACCCGCTCCCACAGCGCTGACCCTCCCTCAGCACTGACCCTCCCACAGCACCCACTCCCACAGCGCTGACCCTCCCTCAGCACTGACCCTCCCACAGCACCCGCTCCCTCAGCGCTGACCCTCCCTCAGCACTGACCCTCCCTCAGCACCCACTCCCTCAGCGCTGACCCTCCCACAGCACCCGCTCCCTCAGCGCTGACCCTCCCACAGCACCCACTCCCTCAGCGCTGACCCTCCCTCAGCACCCGCTCCCTCAGCACTGACCCTCCCACAGCACCCACTCCCACAGCGCTGACCCTCCCTCAGCACCCACTCCCTCAGCACTGACCCTCCCACAGCACCCACTCCCACAGCGCTGACCCTCCCTCAGCGCTGACCCTCCCTCAGCACTGACCCTCCCACAGCGATGACCCTCCCTCAGCACTGACCCTCCCTCAGCACTGACCCTCCCACAGCGCTGACCCTCCCTCAGCACTGAACCTCCCACAGCACTGACCCTCCCATAGCACTGACCCTCCCTCAGCGCTGACCCTCCCTCAGCGCTGACCCTCCCTCAGCGCTTACCCTCCCTCAGCGCTGACCCTCCCTCAGCACTGACCCTCCCACAGCACTGACCCTCCCTCAGCACTGACCCTCCCTCAGCGCTGACCCTCCCTCAGCGCTGACCCTCCCTCAGCGCTGACCCTCCCTCAGCGCTGACCCTCCCACAGCGCTGACCCTCCCACAGCACTGACCCTCCCACAGCACCTACCCTCCCTCAGCACTGACCCTCCCTCAGCACTGACCCTCACTCAGCACTGACCCTCCCTCAGCACTGACCCTCCCACAGCACCCGCTCCATCAGCACTAACCCTCCCTCAGCACTGACCCTCCCACAGCACCCGCTCCCTCAGCACTGACCCTCCCACAGCACCCGCTCCCTCAGCACTGACCCTCCCTCAGCACTGACCCTCCCTCAGCGCTGACCCTCCCTCAGCACTGACCCTCCCACAGCGCTGACCCTCCCTCAGCACCTACCCTCCCTCAGCACTGACCCTCCCACAGCACCCACTCCCTCAGCACTGACCCTCCCTCAATATAGACCCTCCCACAGCACCCACTCCCGAAGCACTGACCCTCCCACAGCACCCACTCCCTGAGCACTGACCCTCCCTCAGCACCCACTCCCTCAGCACTGACCCTCCCTCAATACAGCCCTCCCACAGCACCCACTCCCTCAGCACTGACCCTCCCACAGCACCCACTCCCTCAGCACTGACCCTCCCACAGCACCCACTCCCTCAGCACTGACCCTCCCACAGCACCCACTCCCCCAGCACTGACCCTCCCACAGCACCCATTCCCTCAGCACTGATCCTCCCACAGCACCCATTCCCTCAGCACTGACCCTCCCACAGCACCCGCTCCCTCAGCACTGAGCCTCCCTCAGCGCTGACCCTCCCACAGCGCTGACGCTCCCTCAGCACTGACGCTCCCTCAGCACCCACTCCCTCAGCACTGACGCTCCCACAGCGCCCACTCCCTCAGCACTGACCCTCCTACAGCACCCGCTCCCTCAGCACTGACCCTCCCACTGCACTCACTCCCTCAGCACTGACCCTCCAACAGCACCCACTCCCTCAGCGCTGACCCTCCCACAGCACCCACTCCCTCAGCGCTGACCCTTCCACAGCACCCACTCCCTCAGCACTGACCCTCCCACAGCACCCACTCCCTCAGCACTGACCCTCCCACAGCACTGACACTCCCTCAGCATCCGCACCCTCAGCACTGACCCTCCCACAGCACCCACTCCCTCAGCACTGACCCTCCAACAGCACCCACTCCCTCAGCGCTGACCCTCCAACAGCACCCACTCCCTCAGCGCTGACCCTCCCACAGCACCCACTCCCTCAGCGCTGACCCTCCCACAGCACCCACTCCCTCAGCACTGACCCTCCCACAGCACCCACTCCCTCAGCACTGACCCTCCCACAGTCACCCCTCCCTCAGCGCTGACCCTCCCCACAGCGCCCACTCCCTCAGCACTGACGCTCCCACAGCGCCCACTCCCTCAGCACTGACCCTCCTACAGCACCCGCTCCCTCAGCACTGACCCTCCCACTGCACCCACTCCCTCAGCACTGACCCTCCAACAGCACCCACTCCCTCAGCGCTGACCCTCCCACAGCACCCACTCCCTCAGCGCTGACCCTTCCACAGCACCCACTCCCTCAGCACTGACCCTCCAACAGCACCCACTCCCTCAGCGCTGACCCTCCAACAGCACCCACTCCCTCAGCGCTGACCCTCCCACAGCACCCACTCCCTCAGCGCTGACCCTCCCACAGCTCCCGTTCCCTCAGCACTGACCCTCCCACAGCACCCACTCCCTCAGCACTGACCCTCCCACAGTCACCCCTCCCTCAGCGCTGACCCTCCCCACAGCGCCCACTCCCTCAGCACTGACCCTTCCACAGCACCCACTCCCTCAGCACTGACCCTCCCACAGCACCCACTCCCTCAGCACTAACCCCCCTACAGCACCCACTCCCTCAGCACTGACCCTCCCACAGCACCCGCTCCCTCAGCACTGACCCACCCACAGCACCCACTCCCCCAGCACTGACCCCCCTGCAGCACCCACTCCCTCAGCACTGACCCTCCCACAGCACCTGCTCCCTCAGCACTGACCCTCCCACAGTCACCCCTCCCTCAGCACTGACCCTCCCTCAGCAATGACCTCCCCACAGCACCCACTCCCTCAGCACTGACCCTCCCTCAGCACTGACCCTCCCACAGCGCTGACCCTCCCACAGCACCCACTCACCCAGCACTGACCCTCCCTCAGCACTGACCCTACCTCAGCGCTGACCCTCCCACAGCACCCACTCCCTCAGCATTGACCCTCCCACAGCACCCACTCCCTCAGCACTGACCCTCCCACAGCACCCACTCCCTCAGCACTGACCCTCCCACAGCACCCACTCCCTCAGCACAGACCCTCCCACAGCGCTGACCCTCCCACAGCACCCGCTCCCTCAGCACTGACGCTCCCACAGCACCCGCTCCCTCAGCACTGACCCTCCCACAGCACCCGCTCCCTCAGCACTGACCCTCCCACAGCACCCATTCCCTCATCACTGACCCTCCCACAGCACCCATTCCCTTAGCACTGACCCTCCCACAGCGCCCACTCCCTCAGCGCTGACCCTCCCGCAGCACCCATTCCCTCAGCACTGACCCTCCCTCAGCGCTGACCCTCCCACAGCGCTGACCCTCCCACAGCACCCACTCCCTCAGCACTGACCCTCCCACAGCACCCGCTCCATCAGCACTAACCCTCCCTCAGCACTGACCCTCCCACAGCACCCGCTCCCTCAGCACTGACCCTCCCACAGCACCCGCTCCCTCAGCACTGACCCTCCCTCAGCACTGACCCTCCCTCAGCACTGACCCTCCCTCAGCGCTGACCCTCCCTCAGCACTGACCCTCCCACAGCGCTGACCCTCCCTCAGCACTGACCCTCCCACAGCACCCACTCCCTCAGCACTGACCCTCCCTCAATATAGACCCTCCCACAGCACCCACTCCCTCAGCACTGACCCTCCCACAGCACCCACTCCCTGAGCACTGACCCTCCCTCAGCACCCACTCCCTCAGCACTGACCCTCCCTCAATACAGCCCTCCCACAGCACCCACTCCCTCAGCACTGACCCTCCCACAGCACCCACTCCCTCAGCACTGACCATCCCACAGCACCCACTCCCTCAGCACTGACCCTCCCACAGCACCCACTCCCTCAGCACTGACCCTTCCACAGCACCCACTCCCCCAGCACTGACCCTCCCACAGCACCCATTCCCTCAGCACTGACCCTCCCACAGCACCCATTCCCTCAGCACTGACCCTCCCACAGCACCCGCTCCCTCAGCACTGAGCCTCCCTCAGCGCTGACCCTCCCACAGCGCTGATGCTCCCTCAGCACTGACGCTCCCTCAGCACCCACTCCCTCAGCACTGACGCTCCCACAGCGCCCACTCCCTCAGCACTGACCCTCCTACAGCACCCGCTCCCTCAGCACTGACCCTCCCACTGCACCCACTCCCTCAGCACTGATCCTCCAACAGCACCCACTCCCTCAGCGCTGACCCTCCCACAGCACCCACTCCCTCAGCGCTGACCCTTCCACAGCACCCACTCCCTCAGCACTGACCCTCCAACAGCACCCACTCCCTCAGCGCTGACCCTCCAACAGCACCCACTCCCTCAGCGCTGACCCTCCCACAGCACCCACTCCCTCAGCGCTGACCCTCCCACAGCACCCGTTCCCTCAGCACTGACCCTCCCACAGCACCCACTCCCTCAGCACTGACCCTCCCACAGTCACCCCTCCCTCAGCGCTGACCCTCCCCACAGCGCCCACTCCCTCAGCACTGACGCTCCCACAGCGCCCACTCCCTCAGCACTGACCCTCCTACAGCACCCGCTCCCTCAGCACTGACCCTCCCACTGCACCCACTCCCTCAGCACTGACCCTCCAACAGCACCCACTCCCTCAGCGCTGACCCTCCCACAGCACCCACTCCCTCAGCGCTGACCCTTCCACAGCACCCACTCCCTCAGCACTGACCCTCCAACAGCACCCACTCCCTCAGCGCTGACCCTCCAACAGCACCCACTCCCTCAGCGCTGACCCTCCCACAGCACCCACTCCCTCAGCGCTGACCCTCCCACAGCTCCCGTTCCCTCAGCACTGACCCTCCCACAGCACCCACTCCCTCAGCACTGACCCTCCCACAGTCACCCCTCCCTCAGCGCTGACCCTCCCCACAGCGCCCACTCCCTCAGCACTGACCCTTCCACAGCACCCACTCCCTCAGCACTGACCCTCCCACAGCACCCACTCCCTCAGCACTAACCCCCCTACAGCACCCACTCCCTCAGCACTGACCCTCCCACAGCACCCGCTCCCTCAGCACTGACCCACCCACAGCACCCACTCCCCCAGCACTGACCCCCCTACAGCACCCACTCCCTCAGCACTGACCCTCCCACAGCACCTGCTCCCTCAGCACTGACCCTCCCTCAGCAATGACCTCCCCACAGCACCCACTCCCTCAGCACTGACCCTCCCTCAGCACTGACCCTCCCACAGCGCTGACCCTCCCACAGCACCCACTCACCCAGCGCTGACCCTCCCTCAGCACTGACCCTCCCACAGCACTGACCCTCCCACAGCACCCACTCCCTCAGCACTGACCCTCCCACAGCACCCACTCCCTCAGCACAGACCCTCCCACAGCGCTGACCCTCCCACAGCACCCGCTCCCTCAGCACTGACGCTCCCACAGCACCCGCTCCCTCAGCACTGACCCTCCCACAGCACCCGCTCACTCAGCACTGACCCTCCCACAGCACCCATTCCCTCATCACTGACCCTCCCACAGCACCCATTCGCTTAGCACTGACCCTCCCACAGCGCCCACTCCCTCAGCGCTGACCCTCCCGCAGCACCCATTCCCTCAGCGCTGACCCTCCCTCAGCGCTGACCCTCCCACAGCGCTGACCCTCCCACAGCACCCACTCCCTCAGCACTGACCCTCCCACAGCACCCAACCCTCAGCACAGACCCTCCCACAGCGCCCGCTCCCTCAGCACTGACCCTCCCACAGCACCCGCTCCCTCAGCACTGACCCTCCCACAGCGCCCACTCCCTCAGCGCTGACCCTCCCACAGCACCAGCTCCCTCAGCACTGACCCTCCCACAGCGCCCACTCCCTCAGCGCTGACCCTGCCACAGCACCCATTCCCTCAGCACTGACCCTCCCTCAGCGCTGACCCACCCACAGCACCCACTCCCTCAGCACTGACCCTCCCACAGCACCCGCTCCCTCAGCACTGACCCTCCCACAGCACCCACTCCCTCAGCACTGACCCTCCCACAGCACCAGCTCCCTCAGCACTGACCCTCCCACAGCGCCCACTCCCTCAGCACTGACCCTCCCACAGCGCTGACCCTCCCACAGCACCCACTCCCTCAGCACTGACCCTCCCACAGCACCCGCTCCCTCAGCACTGACCCTCCCACAGCACCCATTCCCTCATCACTGACCCTCCCACAGCACCCATTCCCTTAGCACTGACCCTCCCACAGCGCCCACTCCCTCAGCGCTGACCCTCCCGCAGCACCCATTCCCTCAGCACTGACCCTCCCTCAGCGCTGACCCTCCCACAGCGCTGACCCTCCCACAGCACCCACTCCCTCAGCACTGACCCTCCCACAGCACCCGCTCCATCAGCACTAACCCTCCCTCAGCACTGACCCTCCCACAGCACCCGCTCCCTCAGCACTGACCCTCCCACAGCACCCGCTCCCTCAGCACTGACCCTCCCTCAGCACTGACCCTCCCTCAGCGCTGACCCTCCCTCAGCACTGACCCTCCCACAGCGCTGACCCTCCCTCAGCACCTACCCTCCCTCAGCACTGACCCTCCCACAGCACCCACTCCCTCAGCACTGACCCTCCCTCAATATAGACCCTCCCACAGCACCCACTCCCTCAGCACTGACCCTCCCACAGCACCCACTCCCTGAGCACTGACCCTCCCTCAGCACCCACTCCCTCAGCACTGACCCTCCCTCAATACAGCCCTCCCACAGCACCCACTCCCTCAGCACTGACCCTCCCACAGCACCCACTCCCTCAGCACTGACCCTCCCACAGCACCCACTCCCTCAGCACTGACCCTTCCACAGCACCCACTCCCCCAGCACTGACCCTCCCACAGCACCCATTCCCTCAGCACTGACCCTCCCACAGCACCCATTCCCTCAGCACTGACCCTCCCACAGCACCCGCTCCCTCAGCACTGAGCCTCCCTCAGCGCTGACCCTCCCACAGCGCTGACGCTCCCTCAGCACTGACGCTCCCTCAGCACCCACTCCCTCAGCACTGACGCTCCCACAGCGCCCACTCCCTCAGCACTGACCCTCCTACAGCACCCGCTCCCTCAGCACTGACCCTCCCACTGCACCCACTCCCTCAGCACTGACCCTCCAACAGCACCCACTCCCTCAGCGCTGACCCTCCCACAGCACCCACTCCCTCAGCGCTGACCCTTCCACAGCACCCACTCCCTCAGCACTGACCCTCCAACAGCACCCACTCCCTCAGCGCTGACCCTCCAACAGCACCCACTCCCTCAGCGCTGACCCTCCCACAGCACCCACTCCCTCAGCGCTGACCCTCCCACAGCACCCGTTCCCTCAGCACTGACCCTCCCACAGCACCCACTCCCTCAGCACTGACCCTCCCACAGTCACCCCTCCCTCAGCGCTGACCCTCCCCACAGCGCCCACTCCCTCAGCACTGACGCTCCCACAGCGCCCACTCCCTCAGCACTGACCCTCCTACAGCACCCGCTCCCTCAGCACTGACCCTCCCACTGCACCCACTCCCTCAGCACTGACCCTCCAACAGCACCCACTCCCTCAGCGCTGACCCTCCCACAGCACCCACTCCCTCAGCGCTGACCCTTCCACAGCACCCACTCCCTCAGCACTGACCCTCCAACAGCACCCACTCCCTCAGCGCTGACCCTCCAACAGCACCCACTCCCTCAGCGCTGACCCTCCCACAGCACCCACTCCCTCAGCGCTGACCCTCCCACAGCTCCCGTTCCCTCAGCACTGACCCTCCCACAGCACCCACTCCCTCAGCACTGACCCTCCCACAGTCACCCCTCCCTCAGCGCTGACCCTCCCCACAGCGCCCACTCCCTCAGCACTGACCCTTCCACAGCACCCACTCCCTCAGCACTGACCCTCCCACAGCACCCACTCCCTCAGCACTAACCCCCCTACAGCACCCACTCCCTCAGCACTGACCCTCCCACAGCACCCGCTCCCTCAGCACTGACCCACCCACAGCACCCACTCCCCCAGCACTGACCCCCCTACAGCACCCACTCCCTCAGCACTGACCCTCCCACAGCACCTGCTCCCTCAGCACTGACCCTCCCTCAGCAATGACCTCCCCACAGCACCCACTCCCTCAGCACTGACCCTCCCTCAGCACTGACCCTCCCTCAGCGCTGACCCTCCCACAGCACTGACCCGACCTCAGCGCTGACCCTCCCACAGCACCCACTCCCTCAGCATTGACCCTCCCACAGCACCCACTCCCTCAGCACTGACCCTCCCACAGCACCCACTCCCTCAGCACTGACCCTCCCACAGCACCCACTCCCTCAGCACAGACCCTCCCACAGCGCTGACCCTCCCACAGCACCCGCTCCCTCAGCACTGACGCTCCCACAGCACCCGCTCCCTCAGCACTGACCCTCCCACAGCACCCGCTCACTCAGCACTGACCCTCCCACAGCACCCATTCCCTCATCACTGACCCTCCCACAGCGCCCACTCCCTCAGCGCTGACCCTCCCGCAGCACCCATTCCCTCAGCACTGACCCTCCCTCAGCGCTGACCCTCCCACAGCGCTGACCCTCCCACAGCACCCACTCCCTCAGCACTGACCCTCCCACAGCACCCAACCCTCAGCACAGACCCTCCCACAGCGCCCGCTCCCTCAGCACTGACCCTCCCACAGCTCCCACTCCCTCAGCACTGACCCTCCCACAGCACCCACTCCCTCAGCACTGACCCTCCCACAGCACCAACTCCCTCAGCACTGACCCTCCCACAGCGCCCACTCGCTAGCACTGACCATCCCACAGCACCCATTCCTTCAGCACTGACCCTCCCACAGCACCCACTCCCTCAGCTCTGACCCTCCCACAGCACCCACTCCCTCAGCTCTGACCCTCCCACAGCACCCACTCCCTCAGCATTGAACCCCCCACAGCACCCGCTCCCTCAGCACTGACCATCCCACAGCACCCACTCCCTCAGCATTGAACCCCCCACAGCACCCACTCCCTCAGCACTGACCCTCCCTCAGCACCCACTCCCTCAGCACTGACCCTCCCACAGCACCCACTCCCTCAGCACTGACCCTCCCACAGCACCAACTCCCTCAGCACTGACCCTCCCTCAGCACCCACTCCCTCAGCACTGACCCTCCCACAGCACCCACTCCCTCAGCACTGACCCTCCCACAGCACTGACCCTCCCACAGCACCCACTCCCTCAGCACTGACCCTCCCACAGCACCCACTCCCTCAGCACTGACCCTCCCACAGCACCCACTCCCTCAGCACTGACGCTCCCACAGCACCCACTCCCTCAGCACTGACCCTCCCTCAATACAGACCCTCCCTCAGCACCCACTCCCTCAGCACTGACCCTCCCACAGCGCCCACTCGCTAGCACTGACCATCCCACAGCACCCATTCCTTCAGCACTGACCCTCCCTCAGCACTGACCCTCCCACAGCAACCACTCCCTCAGCACTGACCCTCCCACAGCACCCACTCCCTCAGCATTGAACCCCCCACAGCACCCGCTCCCTCAGCACTGACCATCCCACAGCACCCACTCCCTCAGCACTGACCCTCCCACAGCACCCACTCCCTCAGCACTGACCCTCCCTCAGCACCCACTCCCTCAGCACTGACCCTCCCACAGCACCCACTCCCTCAGCACTGACCCTCCCACAGCACCAACTCCCTCAGCACTGACCCTCCCTCAGCACCCACTCCCTCAGCACTGACCCTCCCACAGCACCCACTCCCTCAGCACTGACCCTCCCACAGCACTGACCCTCCCATAGCACCCACTCCCTCAGCACTGACCCTCCCACAGCACCCACTCCCTCAGCACTGACGCTCCCACAGCACCCACTCCCTCAGCACTGACCCTCCCTCAATACAGACCCTCCCTCAGCACTGACCCTCCCACAGCACCCACTCCCTCAGCACTGACCCTCCCACAGCACCCACTCCCTCAGCACTGACCCTCCCACAGCACCCACTCCCTCAGCACTGACCCTCCCACAGCACCCACTCCCTCAGCACTGACCCTCTCACAGTACCCACTCCCTCAGCACTGACCCTCCCACAGCACTGACCCTCCCTCAGCACTGACCCTCCCTCAGCACTGACCCTCCCACAGCACTGACCCTCCCTCAGCACTGACCCTCACACAGCACTGACCCTCCCTCAGCACTGACCCTCCCACAGCACTGACCCTCCCACAGCACCCACTCCCTCAGCACTGACCCTCCCACAGCGCCCGCTCCCTCAGCACTGACCCCCCCCACAGCACCCGCTCCCACAGCACTGACCCTCCCACAGCACCCGCTCCCTCAGCACTGACCCTCCCACAGCACCCACTCCCTCAGCACTGACGCTCCCACAGCACCCACTCCCTCAGCACTGACCCTCCCTCAGCACTGACCCTCCCACAGCACTGACCCTCCCACAGCACTGACCCTCCCACAGCACCCACTCCCTCAGCACTGACCCTCCCACAGCACCCACTCCCTCAGCACTGACGCTCCCACAGCACCCACTCCCACAGCACTGACCCTCACACAGCACTGACCCTCCCACAGCACTGACCCTCCCACAGCGCTGACCCTCCCACAGCACCCACTCCCTCAGCACTGACCCTCCCACAGCGCCCACTCCCTCAGCACTGACCCTCCCACAGCACCCGCTCCCTCAGCACTGACCCTCCCACAGCACCCGCTCCTTTCATTGCCCCCATGCTTCCCTTCCCCATCACCCATCTGTCTCTCATTGTCTTTTCCCTCCCTTTCATGCCCTCTCTCCCCTCACCCTCCGATCTGTCCCCCCACCACTGCGCTCTCTCACACTCCCCTCCATTTCACCCTCACTTACCCCATATCTCACTATCCCCCTTGTAAGATCCACCCACTCTTCCCCACTCTTCCCCACTCTACCCCCATTTCTCTATCCCTTCACCCATCCCAAACTCCTTTCACACTTTCCCTCTCTGACTCTCGGTATCTTTCCATATACGGTGCTCCGAGTGTGGGTCTGACCGAGGGGAGACTGCGGAACCGTGCACGGTGCTCCGAGTGTAGGTCTGACCGAGGGGAGACCGGGGAACTGTGCACGGTGCTCCAAGTGTGGGTCTGACCGAGGGGAGACCGGGGAACCGTGCACGGTGCTCCGAGTGTGGGGTCTGACCGAGGGGAGACCGGGGAACTGTGCACGGTGCTCCGAGTGTGGGTCTGACCGAGGGGAGACCGGGGAACTGTGCACGGTGCTCCGAGTGTGGGTCTGACCGAGGGGAGACCGGGGAACCGTGCACGGTGCTCCGAGTGTGGGTCTGACGGAGGGGAGACCGGGGAACTGTGCACGGTGCTCCGAGTGTGGGTCTGACCGAGGGGAGACCGGGGAACCGTGCACGGTGCTCCGAGTGTGGGTCTGACCAAGGGGAGACCGGGGAACTGTGCACGGTGCTCCGAGTGTGGGTCTGACCGAGGGGAGACAGGGAAACTGTGCACGGTGCTCTGAGTGTGGGTCTGACCGAGGGGAGACCGGGGAACTGTGCACGGTGCTCCGAGTGTGGGTCTGACCCAGGGGAGACCGGGGAACTGTGCACGGTGCTTCGAGTGTGGGTCTGACCCAGGGGAGACCGGGGAACTGTGCACGGGGCTCCGAGTGTGGGTCTGACCGTGGGGAGACCGGGGAACTGTGCACGGTGCTCCGAGTGTGGGTCTGACCGAGGGGAGACCGGGGAACTGTGCGCGGTGCTCCGAGTGTGGGGTCTGACCGAGGGGAGACCGGGGAACTGTGCACGGTGCTCCGAGTGTGGGTCTGAGGGAGGGGAGACCGGGGAACTGTGCACGGTGCTCCGAGTGTGGGTCTGACCGAGGGGAGACCGGGGAACTGTGCGCGGTGCTCCGAGTGTGGGGTCTGACCGAGGGGAGACCGGGGAACTGTGCACGGTGCTCCGAGTGTGGGTCTGAGGGAGGGGAGACCGGGGATCTGTGCACGGTGCTCCGAGTGTGGGTCTGAGCGAGGGGAGACCGGGGAACTGTGCACGGTGCTCCGAGTGTGGGTCTGACCGAGGGGAGACCGGGGAACTGTACACGGTGCTCCGAGTGTGGGTCTGACGGAGGGGAGACCGGGGAACTGTGCACGGTGCTCCGAGTGTGGGTCTGACCGAGGGGAGACCGGGGAACTGTGCACGGTGCTCAGAGTGTGGGTCTGACCGAGGGGAGACCGGGGAACTGTGCACGGTGCTCCGAGTGTGTGTCTGACCGAGGGGAGACCGGGGAACTGTGCACGGTGCTCCGAGTGTGTGTCTGACAGAGGGGAGACCGGGGAACTGTGCACGGTGCTCCGAGTGTGGGTCTGACCGAGGGGAGACCGGGGAACTGTGCACGGTGCTCCGAGTGTGTGTCTGACCGAGGGGAGACCGGGGAACTGTGCACGGTGCTCCGAGTGTGGGTCTGACCGAGGGGAGACCGGGGAACTGTGCACGGTGCTCCGAGTGTGGGTCTGACCGAGGGGAGACTGGGGAACTGTGCACGGTGCTCCGAGTGTGGGTCTGACCGAGGGGAGACCGGGGTACTGTGCGCGGTGCTCCGAGTGTGGATCTGACCGAGGGGAGACCGGGGAACCGTGCACGGTGCTCCGAGTGTGGGTCTGACCCAGGGAGACCGGGGAACTGTGCACGGTGCTCCGAGTGTGGGTCTGACCGAGGGGGGACCGGGGAACTGTGCACGGTGCTCCGAGTGTGGGTCTGACCCAGGGAGACCGGGGAACTGTGCACGGTGCTCCGAGTGTGGGTCTGACCGAGTGGAGACCGGGGAACTGTGCACGGTGCTCCGAGTGTGGGTCTGACGGAGGGGAGACCGGGGAACTGTGCACGGTGCTCCGAGTGTGGGTCTGACCGAGGGGAGACCGGGGAACCGTGCACGGTGCTCCGAGTGTGGGTCTGACCGAGGGAGACCGGGGAACCGTGCACGGTGCTCCGAGTGTGGGTCTGACCGAGGGGAGACCGGGGAACTGTGCACGGTACTCCGAGTGTGGGGTCTGACCGAGGGGAGACCGGGGAACTGTGCACGGTGCTCCGAGTGTGGGTCTGACCGAGGGGAGACCGGGGAACTGTGCACGGTGCTCCGAGTGTGGGTCTGACCGAGGGGAGACCGGGGAACTGTGCACGGTGCTCCGAGTGTGGGTCTGACCGAGGGGAGACCGGGGAACTGTGCACGGTGCTCCGAGTGTGGGTCTGACCGAGGGGAGACCGGGGAACTGTGCACGGTGCTCCGAGTGTGGGTCTGACCGAGGGGAGACCGGGGAACTGTGCACGGTGCTCCGAGTGTGGGTCTGACCGAGGGGAGACCGGGGAACTGTGCACGGTGCTCCGAGTGTGGGTCTGACCGAGGGGAGACCGGGGAACTGTGCACGGTGCTCCGAGTGTGGGGTTTGACCGAGGGGAGACCGGGGAACTGTGCACGGTGCTCCGAGTGTGGGTCTGACCGAGGGGAGACCGGGGAACTGTGCACGGTGCTCCGAGTGTGGGTCTGACCGAGGGGAGACCGGGGAACCGTGCACGGTGCTCCGAGTGTGGGTCTGACGGAGGGGAGACCGGGGAACTGTGCACGGTGCTCCGAGTGTGGGTCTGACCGAGGGGAGACCGGGGAACCGTGCACGGTGCTCCGAGTGTGGGTCTGACCAAGGGGAGACCGGGGAACTGTGCACGGTGCTCCGAGTGTGGGTCTGACCGAGGGGAGACAGGGAAACTGTGCACGGTGCTCTGAGTGTGGGTCTGACCGAGGGGAGACCGGGGAACTGTGCACGGTGCTCCGAGTGTGGGTCTGACCCAGGGGAGACCGGGGAACTGTGCACGGTGCTCCGAGTGTGGGTCTGACCCAGGGGAGACCGGGGAACTGTGCACGGGGCTCCGAGTGTGGGTCTGACCGTGGGGAGACCGGGGAACTGTGCACGGTGCTCCGAGTGTGGGTCTGACCGAGGGGAGACCGGGGAACTGTGCGCGGTGCTCCGAGTGTGGGGTCTGACCGAGGGGAGACCGGGGAACTGTGCACGGTGCTCCGAGTGTGGGTCTGAGGGAGGGGAGACCGGGGAACTGTGCACGGTGCTCCGAGTGTGGGTCTGACCGAGGGGAGACCGGGGAACTGTGCGCGGTGCTCCGAGTGTGGGGTCTGACCGAGGGGAGACCGGGGAACTGTGCACGGTGCTCCGAGTGTGGGTCTGACCGAGGGGAGACCGGGGAACTGTGCGCGGTGCTCCGAGTGTGGGGTCTGACCGAGGGGAGACCGGGGAACTGTGCACGGTGCTCCGAGTGTGGGTCTGACCGAGGGGTGACCGGGGAACTGTACACGGTGCTCCGAGTGTGGGTCTGACGGAGGGGAGACCGGGGAACTGTGCACGGTGCTCCGAGTGTGGGTCTGACCGAGGGGAGACCGGGGAACTGTGCACGGTGCTCAGAGTGTGGGTCTGACCGAGGGGAGACCGGGGAACTGTGCACGGTGCTCCGAGTGTGTGTCTGACAGAGGGGAGACCGGGGAACTGTGCACGGTGCTCCGAGTGTGGGTCTGACCGAGGGGAGACCGGGGAACTGTGCACGGTGCTCCGAGTGTGTGTCTGACCGAGGGGAGACCGGGGAACTGTGCACGGTGCTCCGAGTGTGGGTCTGACCGAGGGGAGACCGGGGAACTGTGCACGGTGCTCCGAGTGTGGGTCTGACCGAGGGGAGACTGGGGAACTGTGCACGGTGCTCCGAGTGTGGGTCTGACCGAGGGGAGACCGGGGAACTGTGCGCGGTGCTCCGAGTGTGGATCTGACCGAGGGGAGACCGGGGAACCGTGCACGGTGCTCCGAGTGTGGGTCTGACCCAGGGAGACCGGGGAACTGTGCACGGTGCTCCGAGTGTGGGTCTGACCGAGGGGGGACCGGGGAACTGTGCACGGTGCTCCGAGTGTGGGTCTGACCCAGGGAGACCGGGGAACTGTGCACGGTGCTCCGAGTGTGGGTCTGACCGAGTGGAGACCGGGGAACTGTGCACGGTGCTCCGAGTGTGGGTCTGACCCAGGGAGACCGGGGAACTGTGCACGGTGCTCCGAGTGTGGGTCTGACGGAGGGGAGACCGGGGAACTGTGCACGGTGCTCCGAGTGTGGGTCTGACCGAGGGGAGACCGGGGAACCGTGCACGGTGCTCCGAGTGTGGGTCTGACCGAGGGGAGACCGGGGAACTGTGCACGGTGCTCCGAGTGTGAGTCTGACCGAGGGGAGTCCGGGGAACTGTGCACGGTGCTCCGAGTGTGGGTCTGACCGAGGGGAGACCGGGGAACTGTGCACGGTGCTCCGAGTGTGAGTCTGACCGAGGGGAGTCCGGGGAACTGTGCACGGTGCTCCGAGTGTGGGTCTGACCGAGGGAGACCGGGGAACCGTGCACGGTGCTCCGAGTGTGGGTCTGACCGAGGGGAGACCGGGGAACTGTGCACGGTACTCCGAGTGTGGGGTCTGACCGAGGGGAGACCGGGGAACTGTGCACGGTGCTCCGAGTGTGGGTCTGACTGAGGGGAGACCGGGGAACTGTGCACGGTGCTCCGAGTGTGGGTCTGACCGAGGGGAGACCGGGGAACTGTGCACGGTGCTCCGAGTGTGGGTCTGACCGAGGGAGACCGGGGAACTGTGCACAGTGCTCCGAGTGTGGGTCTGAGGGAGACCGGGGAACTGTGCACGGTGCTCCGAGTGTGGGTCTGACCGAGGGGAGACCGGGGAACTGTGCACGGTGCTCCGAGTGTGGGTCTGACCGAGGGGAGACCGGGGAACTGTGCACGGTGCTCCGAGTGTGGGTCTGACCGAGGGGAGACCGGGGAACTGTGCACGGTGCTCCGAGTGTGGGTCTGACCGAGGGGAGACCGGGGAACCCTGCCCGGTGCTGTGTGTATGCGGAGGCAGTGAGCAGATACGGCGCTGTGGTGTCACCGACTGGGTGCTGTGGAGGACCTACCCAGCCTTGCCTCCAGCCTCCATGTGATTGGCCAGGGTCACATCGTTGGACCAGACGTCGAACTGCCACTTCCTGAGGCCCAGCACCCCGCAGTGCACTCTGCCGCTGTGTATCCCCACCCTCATGTTCACATTCACCCCGGTCACCTCTCGCACCAAGCTGAAACGGGGTACACGGTGGGTGTGGGGGGAGACAGACAGACAGACAGAGAGAGGGGTTAGACCGAGAACCTCAGGACGCCTTCCAGCCCTCCACTCACTGAGACCATGGAGTGCTCTGTCCACATCCTGCGGTCACTCCGAGCGGACGTACGTGGACAGGTGTCGGTCTATCAGTGCAGACTGACCATCACTGACCACTCGGGAACACAAGGGGAACACGCAAAGACATGGCATTTCCTCCTCTCTCTCTCTCACACACTCTCCCTCTCTCTGAGGGTCTCTCTCTCTCTCCCTCTCTCTGAGGGTCTCTCTCTCACACTCACACTCCCTCTCCCTGAGGGTCTCTCTTTCTCACACACACACTCTCCCTCTCTCTGAGGGTCTCTCTCTCTCTCCCTCTCTCTGAGGGTCTCTCTCTCACACTCACACTCCCTCTCCCTGAGGGTCTCTCTTTCTCACACACACACTCTCCCTCTCTCTGAGGGTCTCTCTCTCTCTCCCTCTCTCTGAGGGTCTCTCTCTCACACTCACACTCCCTCTCCCTGAGGGTCTCTCTTTCTCACACACACACTCTCCCTCTCTCTGAGGGTCTCTCTCTCTCCCTCTTTCTCTCTCACACACACTCTCCCTCTCTCTGAGGGTCTCTCTCTCTCCCTCTTTCTCTCTCACACACACACTCTCCCTCTCTCTGAGGGTCTCTCTCTCTCCCTCTTTCTCTCTCACACACTCTCTCTCCCCCTCTTTCTCTCTCACACACTCACTCTCCCTCTCTCTGAGGGTCTCTCTCTCCCCCTCTTTCTCTCTCACACACACACTCTCCCTCTCTCTGAGGGTCTCTCTCTCTCCCTCTTTCTCTCTCACACACACACTCTCCCTCTCTCTGAGGGTCTGTCTCTCTCCCTCTTTCTCTCTCACACACACACTCTCCCTCTCTCTGAGGGTCTCTCTCTCTCCCTCTTTCTCTCTCACACACACTCACTCTCCCTCTCTCTGAGGGTCTCTCTCTCTCCCTCTTTCTCTCTCACACACACACACTCTCCCTCTCTCTGAGGGTCTCTCGCTCTCCCTCTTTCTCTCTCACACACTCACTCTCCCTCTCGCTGAGGGTCTCTCTCTCTCCCTCTTTCTCTCTCACACACACACTCTCCCTCTCGCTGAGGGTCTCTCTCTCTCCCTCTTTCTCTCTCACACACTCACTCTCCCTCTCGCTGAGGGTCTCTCTCTCTCCCTCTTTCTCTCTCACACACTCACTCTCCCTCTCGCTGAGGGTCTCTCTCTCTCCCTCTTTCTCACACACACACTCTCCCTCTGAGGGTTCTCTCACTCTCCCTCTTTCTCTCTCACACACACACTCTCCCTCTCTCTGAGGGTCTCTCTCTCTCCCTCTTTCTCTCTCACACACACACTCTCCCTTTCTCTGAGGGTCTCTCTCTCTCCCTCTTTCTCTCTCACACACTCACTCTACCTCTCTCTGAGGGTCTCTCTCACTCACACACACACACACTCACTTTCCCTTTCTCTGTTCTCTCTCTGTCTCTCTCACTCTCTCTCTCTGTTCTCTCTCTCTCTCCCTGTCCCTCTCTTTCTGTCTCTGTCTCTCTCTCTCTGTCCCTCTCTCTCTCTCTCTCTCTGTCTCTCTCTGTCTCTCTCTCTCTGTCCCTCTCTCTGTCTCTCTCTCTCTGTCCCTCTCTCTGTCTCTCTCTGTCTTGGTCACTCTCTCTGTGTGTAATTGTGTCTTCACAATCAAATACTGGCTCCCACTGGCGCCTCATCCGTCCCAGACTGACCGATATTAAACCCACAGGTAAGTGTACGACAGTCCAAGTGTATCGGGGATATCCAAAACTCCTGTCGGCCCACTTCCACTCGCTCCCACCCTCTTCCCTCACGCTGAGGATAGAAACACATGCACTGACAGATTCAGGAACAGCCCCTTCCCCCCCACCCTGACAGATTCAGGAACAGCCCCTTCCCCCCACCCTGACAGATTCAGGAACAGCCCCTTCCCCCCACCCTGAGAGATTCAGGAACAGCCCCTTCCCCGTCCCCCCCACCCTGACAGATTCAGGAACAGCCCCTTCACCCCCACCCTGACAGATTCAGGAACAGCTCCTTCCCCCGCCCTGACAGATTCAGGAACAGCTCCTTCCCCCCTGCCCTGACAGATTCAGGAACAGCTCCTTCCCCCCACCCTGACAGATTCAGGAACAGCTCCTTCCCCCCTGCCCTGACAGATTCAGGAACAGCCCCTTCCCCCCACCCTGACAGATTCAGGAACAGCCCCTTCCCCCACCCTGACAGATTCAGGAACAGCCCCTTCCCCCCCACCCTGACAGATTCAGGAACAGCCCCTTCCCCCCCACCCTGACAGATTCAGGAACAGCCCCTTCCCCCCCGCCCTGACAGATTCAGGAACAGCTCCTTCCCCCCACCCTGACAGATTCAGGAACAGCTCCGTCCCCCACCCTGACAGATTCAGGAACAGCCCCTTCCCCCACCCTGACAGATTCAGGAACAGCCCCTTCCCCCCCACCCTGACAGATTCAGGAACAGCTCCTTCCCCCCCACCCTGACAGATTCAGGAACAGCTCCTTCCCCCCCACCCTGACAGATTCAGGAACAGCTCCTTCCCCCCCACCCTGACAGATTCAGGAACAGCCCCTTCCCCCCCACCCTGACAGATTCAGGAACAGCTCCTTCCCCCCCACCCTGACAGATTCAGGAACAGCTCCTTCCCCCCCACCCTGACAGATTCAGGAACAGCCCCTTCCCCCCACCCTGACAGATTCAGGAACAGCCCCTTCACCCCCGCCCTGACAGATTCAGGAACAGCTCCTTCCCCCCCCCGCCCTGACAGATTCGGGAACAGCTCCTTCCCCCCGCCCTGACAGATTCAGGAACAGTCCCTTCCCCCACACTGACAGATTCAGGAACAGCCCCTTCCCCCCCCGCCCTGACAGATTCAGGAACAGCTCCTTCCCCCCCCACCCTGACAGATTCAGGAACAGCTCCTGCCCCCCCCCCGCCCTGACAGATTCAGGAACAGCCCCTTCCCCCCCGCCCTGACAGATTCAGGAACAGCTCATTCCCCCACCCTGACAGATTCAGGAACAGCCCCTCCCCACCCTGACAGATTCAGGAACAGCCCCTTCCCCCGCCCTGACAGATTCAGGAACAGCTCCTTCCCCCCCACCCTGACAGATTCAGGAACAGCTCCTGCCCCCCCCCCCCCCGCCCTGACAGATTCAGGAACAGCTCCTTCCCCCCCCACCCTGACAGATTCAGGAACAGCTCCTTCCCCCCCCACCCTGACAGATTCAGGAACAGCTCCTTCCCCCCCACCCTGACAGATTCAGGAACAGCCCCTCCCCACCCTGACAGATTCAGGAACAGCTCCTTCCCCCCCCACCCTGACAGATTCAGGAACAGCTCCTGCCCCCCCCCCCCCGCCCTGACAGATTCAGGAACAGCCCCTTCCCCCCACCCTGACAGATTCAGGAACAGCCCCTTCCCCCCCACCCTGACAGATTCAGGAACAGTCCCTTCCCCCACCCTGACAGATTCAGGAACAGCCCCTTCCCCCCCGCCCTGACAGATTCAGGAACAGCCCCTTCCCCCCACCCTGACAGATTCAGGAACAGCTCCTTCCCCCCCACCCTGACAGATTCAGGAACAGCCCCTTTCCCCGCCCTGACAGATTCAGGGACAGCCCTCTCATACGTTCGAGCTGATCTCTCTCTGCACCTTCTATGTCCCAGTAACAGTGTGTGCTGTGACAATGATGAACTTGTGGAAGGTGTGATTTTATTCGGACTGCATGCAAACCAATACTCCTCACTGTATCTCGGGACGTGGGTCATCAATAAATCAAATCAATGGCCATCCCCAACCAGGCGGGAATTGAACCATCGCCCCTTGGCACTGTCAGGTCAGTGATATAATGTTGCTGGCTGTTCCCTGTGTTTGGGGTGGGGGGGGGGGGGGGAAGGTGAGTTGCCTTCCTGATCCACTGCAGTTCCCCTTCCACCCCTACCCTGCAACTATGTGTGGGGTGGAGGGACACTGTGCATTCAGGGAGGGGGGGGTTAAGGATTCCCAAACCCTGGATGCAGCAAGGGAACGGCTCCATCTCTCTCTGTCTCTCTCACTTTC
>NW_028270191.1:26740940-26825940 GCF_037043375.1 Chiloscyllium plagiosum | reverse complement strand
CTGTCTCTCTGTCTCTCTCATTTGCTCACTGTCTGTGTCAGTCTCTCTCTCTCTCTGTCTCTCTCATTTGCTCACTGTCTGTGTCAGTCTCTTTCTCTCTCTGTCTCTCTCATTTGCTCACTGTCTGTGTCAGTCTCTCTCTCTCTCTGTCTCTCTGTCTCTCTCATTTGCTCACTATCTGTGTCAGTCTCTCTCTCTCCCTCTCTGTCTCTCATTTGCTCACTGTCTGTGTCAGTCTCTCTCTCTCTCTCTCTGTCTCTCATTTGCTCACTGTCTGTGTCAGTCTCTCTCTCTCTCTGTCTCTCTGTCTCTCTCATTTGCTCACTGTCTGTGTCAGTCTCTCTCTCTCTCTGTCTCTCTCATTTGCTCACTGTCTGTGTCAGTCTCTTTCTCTCTGTCTCTCTCATTTGCTCACTGTCTGTGTCAGTCTCTCTCTCTCTCTGTCTCTCTGTCTCTCTCATTTGCTCACTATCTGTGTCAGTCTCTCTCTCTCTCTCTCTCTGTCTCTCATTTGCTGAGGGAGTGGGTGCTGTGGGAGGGTCAGTGCTGAGAGAGTGGGTGCTGTGGGGAGGGTCAGTGCTAAGGGAATGGGTGCTGTGGGAGGGTCAGCGCTGAGGGAGTGGGTGCTGTGGGAGGGTCAGTGCTAAGGGAGTGGGTGAAGTGGGAGGGTCAGCGCTGAGGGAGTGGGTGCTGTGGGAGGGTCAGCGCTGAGTGAGTGGTTGCTGTGGGAGGGTCAGTGCTGAGGGAGCGGGTGATGTGGGAGGGTCAGTGCTGAGGGAGTGGGTGCTGTGGGAGGGTCAGTGCTGAGGGAGTGGGTGCTGTGGGAGGGTCAGTGCTGAGGGAGTGGGTGATGTGGGAGGGTCAGTGCTGAGGGAGCGGGTGCTGTGGGAGTGTCAGTGCTAAGAGAGTGGGTGCTGAGGGAGTGTCAGTGCTGTGGGAGGGTCAGTGCTGAGGGAGTGGGCGCTGTGGGAGTGGGTGCTGTGGGAGGGTCAGTGCTGAGGGAGTGGGCGCTGTGGGAGGGTCAGTGCTGAGGGAGCTGGTGCTGTGGGAGGATCAGTGCTGAGGGAGCGGGTGCTGTGGGAGGATCAGTGCTGAGGGAGTGGGTGCTGTGGGATGTCAGTGCTGAGGGAGCGGGTGCTGTTGGAGGGTCAGTGCTGAGGGAGTGGGTGCTGTGGGAGGGTCAGTGCTGAGGGAGTGGGTGCTGTGGGAGGGTCAGTGCTGAGGGAGGGGGTGAAGTGAGAGGGTCAGCGCTGAGGGAGTGGGTGCTGTGGGAGGGTCAGCGCTGAGTGAGTGGTTGCTGTGGGAGGGTCAGTGTTGAGGGAGTGGGTGCTGTGGGAGGGTCAGTGTTGAGGGAGTGGGTGCTGTGGGAGGGTCAGCGCTGAGGGAGTGGTTGCTGTGGGAGGGTCAGCGCTGAGGGAGTGGGCGTTGTGGGAGGGTCAGTGCTGAGGGAGTGGGTGCTGTGGGAGGGTCAGTGCTGAGGGAGCGGGTGCTGTGGGAGGGTCAGTGCTGAGAGAGTGGGTGCTGTGGGGAGGGTCAGTGCTAAGGGAATGGGTGCTGTGGGAGGGTCAGTGCTGAGGGAGTGGGTGCTGTGGGAGGGTCAGTGCTGAGGGAGCGGGTGCTGTGGGAGTGTCAGTGCTGAGGGAATAGGTGCTGTGGGAGGGTCAGTGCTGAGGGAGTGGGTGCTGTGGGAGGGTCAGTGCTGAGGGAGTGGGTGCTGTGGGAGGGTCAGTGCTGAGGGATCGGGTGCTGTTGGAGTGTCAGTGCTGAGAGAGTGGGCGCTGTGGGAGTGGGTGCTGTGGGAGGGTCAGTGCTGAGGGAGTGGGTGCTGTGGGAGGGTCAGCACTGAGGGAGAGGGTGCTGTGGGGGGTCAGCGCTGAGGGAGTGGGTGCTGTGGGGGGTCAGTGCTGAGGAAGCGGGTGCTGTGGGAGGGTCAGTGCTGAGGAAGCGGGTGCTGTGGGAGGGTCAGTGCTGAGGGAGAGGGTGCTGTGGGAGGATCAGTGCTGAGGAAGCGGGTGCTGTGGGAGGGTCAGTGCTGAGGGAGCGGGTGCTGTGGGAGGGTCAGTGCTGAGGGAGTGGGTGCTGTGGGAGGGTCAGTGCTGAGGGAGTGGGTGCTGTGGGAGGGTCAGTGCTGAGGGAGCGGGCGCTATGGGAGGGTCAGTGCTGAGGGAGGGTCAGTGCTGAGGGAGTGGGTGCTGTGGGAGGGTCAGTGCTGAGGGAGTGGGTGCTGTGGGAGGGTCAGTGCTGAGGGAGTGGGTGCAGTGGGAGGGTCAGTGCTGAGGGAGTGTGTGATATTGCAATGTTACTTACGATATCGCTTCGATCATATCGACTCCCATCTCAACACAGCAGTGAGCGTGATCAGGCCTTGCCTCTGGTAATCCAGACACACAGTAATAACAGTCTCCCAGAATCTTGATTCTTAAACAGAAGTTTTCCTTCAAAGGCCAGAGAGAGAGACAGAGAGACACAGACAGTGAGAGAGAGACAGTGAGAGAGAGACACACACACACACGGAGACAGAGAGAGAGAGACAGAGAGACACAGACAGTGAGAGAGAGAGAGAGAGAGAGAGAGACACACAGAGTGAGAGAGAGAGACAGAGACAGAGAGAGAGAGACACACAGAGCGAGAGAGAGAGAGAGACAGTGTGAGAGGGAGAGAGACAGAGAGAGAGACAGAGAGGGAGAGAGACAGAGAGAGAGACAGACAGAGAGAGGGAGAGAGACACACACACACACAGACAGAGAGAGAGAGAGAGAGACAGTGAGAGAGAGACAGAGAGGGAGAGAGACGCACACACAGAGACAGAGAGAGAGAGAGAGACACACAGAGCGAGAGAGAGAGAGACAGTGAGAGAGAGAGAGACAGAGAGGGAGAGACACACACACAAAGACAGAGAGAGACACAGACAGTGAGAGCGAGAGAGAGAGAGAGAGAGAGAGACACAGAGCCAGAGAGAGAGAGACAGAGAGGGAGAGACACACATACCCAGAGACAGAGAGAGAGAGACACAGACAGTGAGAGAGAGAGACAGCGAGAGAGAGAGAGAGACACACACACACACACAGTGTGTGTGACAGGGGGAGAAAAAGAGAGAGAGAGACACAGAGAGGGATAGACACACAGCCAGAGAGAGAGAAAGAGAGGGAGGCGCACACACACACACACAACCAGAGAGAGAGAGTGTGACAGGGGGAGAAAGAGCGAGAGAGAGAGTGTGACAGGGGGAGAAAAAGAGAGAGAGAGAGAGAAGGGTATCAGACGTGCACTGAGACAGCTGCATGCACATAGCAACAGGAGGCCATTCAGCCCCCTCTCCAACCTGTTCCACCATTCAATACTATCACAGCTCATCCCATTGCGCCCTCAGCTCCCTCTTCCCCTCACTCCACAACCCTCTTACTGGTGAACAATCTCTCCCTCTGCTCCTCTGATGTACTCACAGCCCCAGCATCCACCGCACCTTCTGGGAGGGGGGGGGAGGGAGCCTGAACTGCTCTGTTTCCCTCCCCTGACGGAATTTCCCCCCGCCCACCCTCGTCTCTGGGATCGACCGGGGGATCCTAGTCTGACACTCCCACACCCCGTTCCTGGAGGAAAGGGGAATGGGGAGGGTGTGCCATACTTGAGCTGCGAAAACACCAATCCCTCGTCCATCCGGGGAACAGCTCCAGGACTGGAATGTCCCAGGGCCCTTCACCAGGAAAGGCTATGGTTCCATGACTATTCTTATAACCTGCTATACCCTACGTACCAGCCAGGGTTATTACACTGCAGGTCGTCAGAGAACCATCCAGCACGGAATCAGACCCTTCAGCCCGACTCGTCCGTGCTGACCCAGATACCCCTAACCTAACCCAGTCCCTGTTTGCCAGCACTTGGCCCATCTCCCTCTAAACCCTTCCCTGTCCACGTCCCCCATCCACCTTTTAAATGCTTGTCACTGTACCAGCCCCCACCACATCCTCTGGCAGCTCGTCCCACTCACTCACCACCCTCTGCGTGAAAAGGTTGCCCCTTTTACCCCTCTCACCCTAAACCTACGCCCCTCTAGTTCTGGACTCCCCCACCCCAGGGGGGGAAAGACCTTGTCTATTTACCCTATCCTCGCCCCCCTCGTGATTTTATAAACCTCTATAAGGCCACCCCTCAGCCTCCGACGCTCCAGGGAAAACAGCCCCAGCCTGTCCAGCCTCTCCCTGTAGCTCAAACCCTCCAACATCCTTGTGAATCTTTTCTGAACCCTTTCAAGTTTCACAACATCTTTCCGATAGGAAGGAGACCAGAATTGCACATAATATTCCAACAGTGGCCTAACCAATGTCCTGTACAGCCGCAACATGACCTCCCAACTCCTGTACTCAATACTCTGACCAATAAAGGAAAGCATACCCAACGCCGCCTTCACTATCCTATCTACCTGCGACTCCACTTTCAAGGAACAAAGCCCAGGCTCTCCCTGTAGCTCAAACACCTCAATCCGAGCTCTCTGTGATTGCGAGGCGATAGAAGGAGTACTGTCCCAGATCCCACCGGATGATACTCACAGCGGCGAGTTTATCAAAGCGAGCAAACAGCTCATTGAGCGTCATGACCAGTTCCTGCGCTGTGCACTGGGAGGCCAGGCTGGTGAACCCTTCAATGTCAGCAAACAGGATGCTGCAGAGGGGACAGAGGGTGACTGTCACTGTGGTGCGTGGCTGTTACAACCAGGAGAGGCAGGACGCACTGCCCATCAGCTCCACCCTAACCCGCCCGGACGGCGTCCCACCCACACCCGCTCCACCCCAGCCCGTTCCCCTGACCCAGCCCTTCCCACGGCCCATCCCACCCTAACCTGCACATCCCTGGGCACTACGGGGACAATTTTGCACGGCCAATCCCACCTTAACCTGCACGTCCCTGGGGCACTACGGGGACAATTTAGCACGGCCAATCCCACCCTAACCTGCACATCCCTGGGCACTACGGGGACAATTTAGCACGGCCAATCCCACCCTAACCTGCACATCCCTGGGCACTACGGGGACAATTTAGCACGGCCAATCCACCCTAACCTGCACATCCCTGGGCACTACGGGCACAATTTAGCACGGCCAATCCCACCCTAACCTGCACATCCCTGGGCACTACGGGGACAATTTAGCACGGCCAATCCACCCTAACCTGCACATCCCTGGGCACTACGGGCACAATTTAGCACGGCCAATCCCACCCTAACCTGCACATCCCTGGGCACTACGGGGACAATTTAGCATGGTCAATCCCACCCTAACCTGCACATCCCTGGGCACTACGGGGACAATTTAGCACGGTCAATCCCACCCTAACCTGCACATCCCTAGGCACTACGGGGACAATTTAGCCCGGCCAATCCCACCCTAACCTGCACATCCCTGGGCACTACGGGACAATTTAGCACGGCCAATCCCACCCTAACCTGTACATCCCTGGGCACTACGGGGACAATTTAGCACGGCCAATCCCACCCTAACCTGCACATCCCTGGGCACTACGGGGACAATTTAGCACGGCCAATCCCACCCTAACCTGCACATCCCTGGGCACTACAGGACAATTTAGCACGGCCAATCCCACCCTAACCTGCACATCCCTGGGCACTACGGGGACAATTTAGTACGGCCAATCCCACCCTAACCTGCACATCCCTGGGCACCACAGGACAATTTAGCATGGCCAATCCCACCATAACCTGCACATCCCTGGGCACTACAGGACAATTTAGCACGGCCAATCCCACCCTAACCTGCACATCCCTGGGCACTACAGGGACAATTTAGCACGGCCAATCCCACCCTAACCTGCACATCCCTGGGCACTATGGGACAATTTAGCACGGCCAATCCCACCCTAACCTGCACATCCCTGGGCACTACGGGACAATTTAGCACGGCCAATCCACCCTAACCTGCACATCCCTGGGCAGGACGGGGACAATTTAGCACGGCCAATCCCACCCTAACCTGCACATCCCTGGGCACTACAGGACAATTTAGCATGGCCAATCCCACCATAACCTGCACATCCCTGGGCACTACAGGACAATTTAGCACGGCCAATCCCACCCTAACCTGCACATCCCTGGGCACTACGGGACAATTTAGCACGGCCAAACCACTCTGGGAGAAAGAGGGAGGGAGAGATTGGGAGAGTTGCTGACCTGACATTGTCGTGTTTCTGAATGTAGATCTTGTGGAACATCATGTCTTCCTTCTTGGCGTTAATGTCTGCCTTCATCTCCATGGCAACATGACGAGGTAGGACGGAGAGGAGGAGACGTTCCTGGAGAGACACAGAGGGAGCGGGTGGTCCCTGTTAGGGGCGCTGATGGTGACCCAGGCAGGGGGCGAGAGAGCGCTGGGGGCTGGTGTCACGTCCAATTCCGAGAGGACAGGGGGGCCGACTCCCTCAGAGACCGGAATATCCAAACCCAGAGAGTGTCCTCCTCTGATCCTTCAGTGTTCCCTCAACACACACCCCTCTCTCTCTCTCTCTCTCTCTCTCTCTCTTGTTGGGGACGGTAACCCCCAGGATGTTGATAGTGGGGGGGGAAGGGGATTCAGTGACGGTAACGCCATTGAACGTCAACGGGGCGATGGTTAGATTCTCTCTCTCTCTCTCATTGGAGACGGTAACCCCCAGGATGTTGATAGTGGGGGAGGAGCGGGATTCAGTGACGGTAACACCATTGAACGTCAAGGGGGCGATGGTTAGATTCTCTCTCTCTCTCTCGTTGGGGACGGTAACCCCCAGGATGTTGATAGTGGGGGGGAAGGGGGATTCAGTGACGGTAACGCCATTGAACGTCAAGGGGGCGATGGTTAGATTCTCTCTCTCTCTCTCTCTCGTTGGAGACGGTAACCCCCAGGATGTTGATAGTGGGGGGAAGGGGATTCAGTGACGGTAACGCCATTGAACGTCAAGGGGGCGATGGTTAGATTCTCTCTCTCTCTCGTTGGAGACAGTAACCCCCAGGATGTTGATAGTGTGGAGGGAGGGGGATTCAGTGACGGTAACGCCAGTGAACGTCAAGGGGGCGATGGTTAGATTCTCTCTCTCTCACTCGTTGGAGACGGTAACCCCCAGGATGTTGATAGTGGGGGGAAGGGGATTCAGTGACGGTAACGCCATTGAACGTCAAGGGGGCAATGGTTAGATTCTCTCTCTCTGTCTTGTTGGAGAGGATAACCCCCAGGATGTTGATAGTGGGGGGGAAGGGGGATTCAGTGACGGTAACGCCATTGAACGTCAAGGGGGCGATGGTTAGATTCTCTCTCTCTCGTTGGAGACAGTAACCCCCAGGATGTTGATAGTGGGGGGGAAGGGGGATTCAGTGACGGTAACGCCATTGAACGTCCAGGGGGCGATGGTTAGATTCTCTCTACTAGCCGCATTGATGGACAGGAGGGGCACAGGCTCGTGTCGGGTGGGGAAGGGAAGGTTCCGGAAGGGATGGGTGACCCTCAGTACCTGCTGCTGGTTCTCTCGCTGTGAGTGTAACCGGGCCTGAATACAAGCTCGAGTCTCCCGAAACGCCTGCCTCTGGGATACTTCGGCAGGATAGTGAGTGCACACTCCGACGATGTGAGTACACAACAGGACCAGCACATTACAGCAGATCTGGGAAGGAAAGTACAGTCAGAGTTAGAGAGCAACAGAGACGTACCCCGCTGAATAAACCCTGACTCTGTACGGTTACACAGTGAGTGACCCTTACCCTGCTGAATAAACACTGACTCTGTACGGTTACACAGCGAGTGACCCTTACCCTGCTGAATAAACCCTGACTCTGTACGGTTACACAGTGAGTGACCCTTACCCTGCTAAATAAACCCTGACTCTGTACGGTTACACAGTGAGTGACCCTTACCCTGCTGAATAAACACTGACTCTGTACAGTTACACACTGAGTGACCCTTACCGTGCTGAATAAACACTGATTCTGTACGGTTACACAGTGAGTGACCCTTACCCCGCTGAATAAACACTGACTCTGTACAGTTACACAGTGAGTGACCCTTACCCTGCTGAATAAACCCTGACTCTGTACGGTTACACAGTGAGTGACCCTTACCCCGCTGAATAAACACTGACTCTGTACAGTTACACAGCGAGTGACCCTTACCCTGGTGAATAAACACTGACTCTGTACGGTTACACAGCGAGTGACCCTTACCCTGCTGAATAAACACTGACTCTGTACGGTTACACAGCGAGTGACCCTTACCCTGCTGAATAAACACTGACTCTGTACGGTTACACAGTGACCCTTACCCTGCTGAATAAACACTGACTCGGTACGGTTACACAGCGAGTGACCCTTACCCTGCTGAATAAACACTGACTCTGTACGGTTACACAGCGAGTGACCCTTACCCTGCTGAATAAACACTGACTCTGTACGGTTACACAGCGAGTGACCCTTACCCTGCTGAATAAATACTGACTCTGTACGGTTACACAGCGAGTGACCCTTACCCTGCTGAATAAATACTGACTCTGTACGGTTACACAGCGAGTGACCCTTACCCTGCTGAATAAATACTGACTCTGTACGGTTACACAGCGAGTGACCCTTACCCTGCTGAATAAATACTGACTCTGTACGGTTACACAGTGAGTGACCCTTACCCTGCTGAATAAACCCTGACTCTGTACGGTTACACAGTGAGTGACCCTTACCCTGCTGAATAAACACTGACTCTGTACGGTTACACAGTGACCCATACCCTGCTGAATAAACACTGACTCTGTACGGTTACACAGTGAGTGACCCTTACCCTGCTGAATAAACACTGACTCTGTACGGTTACACAGTGAGTGACACTTACCCTGCTGAATAAACCCTGACTCTATACGGTTACACAGTGAGTGACCCTTACCCTGCTGAATAAACACTGACTCTGTACGGTTACACAGCGAGTGACCCTTACCCTGCTGAATAAACCCTGACTCTGTACGGTTACACAGTGAGTGACCCTTACCCTGCTGAATAAACACTGACTCTGTACGGTTACACAGTGAGTGACCCTTACCCTGCTGTATAAACACTGACTCTGTACAGTTACACAGCGACCCTTACCCTGCTGAATAAACACTGACTGTACGGTTACACAATGAGTGACCCTTACCCTGCTGAATAAACACTGACTCTGTATGGTTACACAGTGAGTGACCCTTACCCTGCTGAATAAACCCTGACTCTATACAGTTACACAGTGAGTGACCCTTACCCTGCTGAATAAACACTGACTCTGTACGGTTACACAGTGACCCATACCCTGCTGAATAAACACTGACTCTGTACGGTTACACAGTGAGTGACCCTTACCCTGCTGAATAAACACTGACTCTGTACGGTTACACAGTGAGTGACTCTTACCCTGCTGAATAAACCCTGACTCTATACGGTTACACAGTGAGTGACCCTTACCCTGCTGAATAAACACTGACTCTGTACGGTTACACAGCGAGTGACCCTTACCCTGCTGAATAAACACTGACTCTGTACGGTTACACAGTGAGTGACCCTTACCCTGCTGAATAAACCCTGACTCTGTACGGTTACACAGTGAGTGACCCTTACCCTGCTGAATAAACACTGACTCTGTTCGGTTACACAGTGAGTGACCCTTACCCTGCTGAATAAACACTGACTCTGTTCGGTTACACAGCGAGTGACCCTTACCCTGCTGAATAGACCCTGACTCTGTACGGTTACACAGTGAGTGACCCTTACCCTGCTGAATAAACACTGACTCTGTACGGTTACACAGCGAGTGACCCTTACCCTGCTGAATAAACACTGACTGTACGGTTACACAATGAGTGACCCTTACCCTGCTGAATAAACACTGACTCTGTACGGTTACACAGTGAGTGACCCTTACCCTGCTGAATAAACCCTGACTCTGTACGGTTACACAGCGAGTGACCCTTACCCTGCTGAATAAACACTGACTCTGTACGGTTACACAGCGAGTGACCCTTACGCTGCTGAATAAACACTGACTCTGTACGGTTACACATTGAGTGACCCTTACCCTGCTGAATAAACACTGACTCTGTACGGTTAAACAGTGAGTGACCCTTACCCTGCTGTATAAACCCTGACTCTGTACGGTTACACAGTGAGTGACACTTACCCTGCTGAATAAACACTGACTCTGTACGGTTACACATTGAGTGACCCTTACCCTGCTGAATAAACACTGACTCTGTACGGTTACACAGCGAGTGACCCTTACCCTGCTGAATAAACACTGACTCTGTACGGTTACACAGCGAGTGACCCTTACCCTGCAGAATAAACACTGACTCTGTACGGTTACAGAGCGAGTGACCCTTACCCTGCTGAATAAACACTGACTCTGTACGGTTACACAGTGAGTGAGCCTTACCCTGCTGAATAAACCCTGACTCTGTACGGTTACACAGTGAGTGACCCTTACCCTGCTGAATAAACACTGACTCTGTACGGTTACACAGCGAGTGACCCTTACCCTGCTGAATAAACACTGACTCTGTACGGTTACAGAGCGAGTGACCCTTACCCTGCTGAATAAACACTGACTCTGTACGGTTACACAGTGAGTGACCCTTACCCTGCTGAATAAACACTGACTCTGTACGGTTACACAGTGAGTGACCCTTACCCTGCTGTGTAAACACTGACTTTGTACGGTTACACAGGAGTGACCCTTATCCTGCTGAATAAACACTGACTCTGTACGGTTACACAGTGAGTGACCCTTACCCTGCAGAATAAACACTGACTCTGTACGGTTACACAGTGAGTGACCCTTACCCTGCTGTGTAAACACTGACTTTGTACGGTTACACAGTGAGTGACCCTTACCCTGCTGTGTAAACACTGACTTTGTACGGTTACACAGCGAGTGACCCTTACCCTGCTGTATAAACCCTGACTCTGTACGGTTACACAGTGAGTGACCCTTACCCTGCTGAATAAACACTGACTCTGTACGGTTACACAGTGAGTGACCCTTACCCTGCTGAATAAACACTGACTTTGTACGGTTACACAGTGAGTGACCCTTACCCTGCTGTGTAAACACTGACTTTGTACGGTTACACAGTGAGTGACCCTTACCCTGCAGAATAAACACTGACTCTGTACGGTTACACAGCGAGTGACCCTTACCCTGCTGAATAAACCCTGACTCTGTACGGTTACACAGTGAGTGACCCTTACCCTGCTGTGTAAACACTGACTTTGTACGGTTACACAGGAGTGACCCTTATCCTGCTGAATAAACACTGACTCTGTACGGTTACACAGTGAGTGACCCTTACCCTGCTGAATAAACCCTGACACTGTACGGTTACACAGTGAGTGACTCTTACCCTGCTGAATAAACACTGACTCTGTACGGTTACACAGTGAGTGACTCTTACCCTGCTGAATAAAAACTGACTCTGTACGGTTACACAGTGAGTGACCCTTACGCTTCTGAATAAACACCGAGTCTGTACAGTTAAACAGTGAGTGACCCTTACCCTGCTGAATAAACACTGAGTCTGCACAGTTACACAATGAGTGACCCTTACCCTGCTGAATAAACACTGACTCTGTACAGTTACAAAGTGAGTGACCCTTACCCTGCTGAATAAACCCTGACTCTGTACGGTTACACAGTAAGTGACCCTTACCCTGCTGAATAAACACTGACTCTGTACAGTTACACAGTGAGTGACCCGTACCCTGTTGAATAAACCCTGACTCTGTACGGTTACACAGTAAGTGACCCTTACCCTGCTGAATAAACACTGACTCTGTACGGTTACACAGTGACCCTTACCCTGCTGAATAAACACTGACTCTGTACGGTTACACAGTGAGTGACCCTTACTCTGCTGAATAAACACTGACTCTGTACGGTTACACAGTAAGTGACCCTTACCCTGCTGAATAAACACTGACTCTGTACGGTTACAAAGCGAGTGACCCTTACCCTCCTGAACAAACACTGACTCTGTACGGTGACACAGCGAGTGATCCTTCCCCTGCTGAATAAACACTGACTCTGTACGGTTACACAGCAAGTGACCCTTACCCTGCTGAATAAACACTGACTCTGTACTGTTACACAGTGAGTGACCCTTACCCTGCTGAATAAACACTGTCTCTGTACGGTTACACAGCGAGTGACCCTTACCCTGCTGAATAAACACTGACTCTGTACGGTTACACAGCGAGTGACCCTTACCTTGCTGAATAAACACTGACTCTGTACGGTTACACAGCGAGTGACCCTTACCCTGCTGAATAAACACTGACTCTGTACGGTTACACAGTGAGTGACCCTTACCCTGCTGAATAAACACTGACTCTGTACGGTTACACAGTGAGTGACCCTTACCCTGCTGAATAAACACCGACTCTGTACAGTTACACAGCGAGTGACCCTTACCCTGCTGAATGAACACTGACTCTGTACGGTTACACAGTGAGTGACCCTTACCCTGCTGAATAAACACTGACTCTGTACGGTTACACAGTGAGTGACCCTTACCCTGCTGAATAAACCCTGACACTGTACGGTTACACAGTGAGTGACCCTTACCCTGCTGTGTAAACACTGACTTTGTACGGTTACACAGTGAGTGACCCTTACCCTGCTGAATAAACCCTGACACTGTACGGTTACACAGTGAGTGACCCTTACCCTGCTGAATAAACACTATCTCTGTACGGTTACACAGTGAGTGACCCTTACCCTGCTGAATAAACACTGACTCTGTATGGTTACACAGTGAGTGACCCTTACCCTGCTGAATAAACACTGACTCTGTACGGTTACACAATGAGTGACCCGTACCCTGCTGAATAAACACTGACTCTGTACGGTTACACAGTGAGTGACCCTTACCCTGCAGAATAAACACTGACTCTGTACAGTTACACAGTGAGTGACCCTTACCCTGCTGAATAAACACTGAGTCTGTACAGTTAAACAGCGAGTGACCCTTACCCTGCTGAATAAACACTGAGTCTGCACAGTTACACAATGAGTGACCCTTACCCTGCTGAATAAACCCTGTCTCTGTACGGTTACAAAGTGAGTGACCCTTACCCTGCTGAATAAACCCTGTCTCTGTACGGTTACACAGTGAGTGACCCTTTCCCTGCTGAATAAACACTGACTCTGTACAGTTACAAAGTGAGTGACCCTTACCCTGCTGAATAAACCCTGACTCTGTACGGTTACACAGTGAGTGACCCTTACCCTGCTGATTAAACACTGACTCTGTACGGTTACACAGTAAGTGACCCTTACCCTGCTGAATAAACACTGACTCTGTACGGTTACACAGTGAGTGACCCTTACCCTGCTGAATAAACACTGACTCTGTACGGTTACACAGTGAGTGACCCTTACCCTGCAGATTAAACACTGACTCTGTACGGTTACACAGTAAGTGACCCTTACCCTGCTGAATAAACACTGACTCTGTACGGTTACACAGTGAGTGACCCTTACCCTGCTGAATAAACACTGACTCTGTATGGTTACACAGTAAGTGACCCTTACCCTGCTGAATAAACACTGACTCTGTACGGTTACAAAGCGAGTGACCCTTACCCTCCTGAACAAACACTGACTCTGTACGGTGACACAGCGAGTGATCCTTCCCCTGCTGAATAAACACTGACTCTGTACGGTTACACAGCAAGTGACCCTTACCCTGCTGAATAAACACTGACTCTGTACTGTTACACAGCGAGTGACCCTTACCCTGCTGAATAAACCCTGACTCTGTACGGTTACACAGCGAGTGACCCTTACCCTGCTGAATAAACACTGTCTCTGTACGGTTACACAGCGAGTGACCCTTACCCTGCTGAATAAACACTGACTCTGTACGGTTACACAGCGAGTGACCCTTACCTTGCTGAATAAACACTGACTCTGTACGGTTACACAGTGAGTGACCCTTACCCTGCTGAATAAACACCGACTCTGTACAGTTACACAGCGAGTGACCCTTACCCTGCTGAATGAACACTGACTCTGTACGGTTACACAGTGAGTGACCCTTACCCTGCTGAATAAACCCTGACACTGTACGGTTACACAGTGAGTGACCCTTACCCTGCTGAATAAACACTGACTCTGTACGGTTACACAATGAGTGACCCGTACCCTGCTGAATAAACACTGACTCTGTACGGTTACACAGTGAGTGACCCTTACCCTGCTGTATAAACCCTGACTCTGTACGGTTACACATTGAGTGACCCTTACCCTGCTGTATAAACACTGACTCTGTACAGTTACACAGTGAGTGACCTTTACCCTGCTGAATAAACACTGACTCTGTACGGTTACACAGTGAGTGACCCTTACCCTTCTGAATAAACACTGAGTCTGTACAGTTAAACAGCGAGTGACCCTTACCCTGCTGAATAAACACTGAGTCTGCACAGTTACACAATGAGTGACCCTTACCCTGCTGAATAAACCCTGACTCTGTACAGTTACAAAGTGAGTGACCCTTACCCTGCTGAATAAACCCTGACTCTGTACGGTTACACAGTGAGTGACCCTTACCCTGCTGATTAAACACTGACTCTGTACGGTTACACAGTAAGTGACCCTTACCCTGCTGAATAAACACTGACTCTGTACGGTTACACAGTGAGTGACCCTTACCCTGCTGAATAAACACTGACTCTGTACGGTTACACAGTAAGTGACCCTTACCCTGCTGAATAAACACTGACTCTGTACGGTTACACAGTGAGTGACCCTTACCCTGCTGAATAAACACTGACTCTGTACGGTTACACAGTGACCCTTACCCTGCTGAATAAACACTGACTCTGTACGGTTACACAGTGAGTGACCCTTACTCTGCTGAATAAACACTGACTCTGTACGGTTACACAGTAAGTGACCCTTACCCTGCTGAATAAACACTGACTCTGTACGGTTACAAAGCGAGTGACCCTTACCCTCCTGAACAAACCCTGACTCTGTACGGTGACACAGCGAGTGACCCTTCCCCTGCTGAATAAACACTGACTCTGTACGGTTACACAGCGAGTGACCCTTACCCTGCTGAATAAACCCTGACTCTGTACGGTTACACAGCGAGTGACCCTTACCCTGCTGAATAAACCCTGACTCTGTACGGTTACACAGCGAGTGACCCTTACCCTGCTGAATAAACACTGACTCTGTACGGTTACACAGCGAGTGACCCTTACCTTGCTGAATAAACACTGACTCTGTACGGTTACACAGTGAGTGACCCTTACCCTGCTGAATAAACACTGACTCTGTACAGTTACACAGCGAGTGACCCTTACCCTGCTGAATGAACACTGACCCTGTACGGTTACACAGTGAGTGACCCTTACCCTGCTGAATAAACACTGACTCTGTACGGTTACACAGTGAGTGACACTTACCCTGCTGAATAAACCCTGACTCTATACGGTTACACAGTGAGTAACCCTTACCCTGCTGAATAAACCCTGACTCTGTACGGTTACACAGTGAGTGACCCTTACCCTGCTGAATAAACACTGACTCTGTACGGTTACACAGCGAGTGACCCTTACCCTGCTGAATAAACCCTGACTCTGTACGGTTACACAGTGAGTGACCCTTACCCTGCTGAATAAACACTGACTCTGTACGGTTACACAGCGAGTGACCCTTACCCTGCTGAATAAACACTGACTCTGTACGGTTACACAGTGAGTGACACTTACCCTGCTGAATAAACCCTGACTCTATACGGTTACACAGTGAGTGACCCTTACCCTGCTGAATAAACACTGACTCTGTACGGTTACACAGCGAGTGACCCTTACCCTGCTGAATAAACCCTGACTCTGTACGGTTACACAGTGAGTGACCCTTACCCTGCTGAATAAACACTGACTCTGTACGGTTACACAGAGAGTGACCCTTACCCTGCTGAATAAACCCTGACTCTGTACGGTTACACAGCGAGTGACCCTGACCCTGCTGAATAAACACTGACTCTGTACGGTTACACAGCGAGTGACCCTTACCCTGCTGAATAAACACTGACTCTGTACGGTTACACAGTGAGTGACCCTTACTCTGCTGAATAAACACTGACTCTGTACGGTTACACAGTAAGTGACCCTTACCCTGCTGAATAAACACTGACTCTGTACGGTTACACAGCGAGTGACCCTTACCCTGCTGAATAAACACTGACTCTGTTCGGTTACAGAGCGAGTGACCCTTACCCTGCTGAATAAACACTGACTCTGTACGGTTACACAGTGAGTGACCCTTTCCCTGCTGAATAAACCCTGACTTTGTACGGTTACACAGTGAGTGACCCTTACCCTGCTGTGTAAACACTGACTTTGTACGGTTACACAGGAGTGCCCCTTACCCTGCTGAATAAACACTGACTCTGTACGGTTACACAGCGAGTGACCCTTACCCTGCTGAATAAACACTGACTCTGTACGGTTACACAGTGAGTGACCCTTACCCTGTTGAATAAACCCTGACTCTGTACGGTTACACAGTGACCCTTACCCTGCTGAATAAACACTGACTCTGTACGGTTAAATAGCGAGTGACCCTTACCCTGCTGAATAAACACTGACTCTGTTCGGTTACACAGCGAGTGACCCTTACCCTGCTGAATAAACACTGACTCTGTACGGTTACACAGTGAGTGACCCTTTCCCTGCTGAATAAACCCTGACTCTGTACGGTTACACAGTAAGTGACCGTTACCCTGTTGAATAAACCCTGACTCTGTACGGTTACACAGTAACTGACCCTTACCCTGCTGAATAAACACTGACTCTGTACGGTTACACAGTGAGTGACCCTTACCCTGCTGAATAAACACTTACTCTGTACGGTTACACAGTGATTGACGCTTAGCCTGCTGAATAAACACTGACTCTGTACGGTTACACAGTGATTGACGCTTAGCCTGCTGAATAAACACTGACTCTGTACGGTTACACAGTAAGTGACCCTTACCCTGCTGAATAAACACTGACTCTGTACGGTTACAAAGCGAGTGACCCTTACCCTCCTGAACAAACACTGACTCGATACGGTTACACAGTGAGTGACCCTTACCCTGCTGAATAAACACTGACTCTGTACGGTTACACAGCGAGTGACCCTTACCCTGCTGAATAAACCCTGACTCTGTACGGTTACACAGCGAGTGACCCTTACCCTGCTGAATAAACACTGACTCTGTACGGTTACACAGCGAGTGACCCTTACCCTGCTGAATAAACACTGACTCTGTACGGTTACACAGCGAGTGACCCTTACCTTGCTGAATAAACAGTGACTCTGTACGGTTACACAGCGAGTGACCCTTACCCTGCTGAATAAACACTGACTCTGTACGGTTACACAGCGAGTGACCCTTACCCTGCTGAATAAACACTGACTCTGTACGGTTACACAGCGAGTGACCCTTACCCTGCTGAATAAACACTGACTCTGTACGGTTACACAGCGAGTGACCCTTACCCTGCTGAATAAACACTGACTCTGTACGGTTACACAGCGAGTGACCCTTACCCTGCTGAATAAACACTGACTCTGTACGGTTACACAGTGAGTGACCCTTACCCTGCTGAATAAACACTGACTCTGTACGGTTACACAGTGAGTGACCCTTACCCTGCTGAATAAACACTGACTCTGTACGGTTACACAATGAGTGACCCGTACCCTGCTGAATAAACCCTGACTCTGTACGGTTACACAGTGAGTGACCCTTACCCTGCTGAATAAACACTGACTCTGTACGGTTACACAATGAGTGACCCTTACCCTGCTGAATAAACACTGACTCTGTACGGTTACACAGTCAGTGACCCTTACCCTGCTGAATAAACACTGACTCTGTACGGTTACACAGTGAGTGACCCTTACCCTGCTGAATAAACACTGACTCTGTACGGTTACACAGCGAGTGACCCTTACCCTGCTGAATAAACACTGAATCTGTAGGGTTGCACAGGAGTGACCCTTACCCTGCTGTATAAACACTGACTCTGTACGGTTACACAGGAGTGACCCTTACCCTGCTGAATAAACACTGACTCTGTACGGTTACACAGTGACCCTTACCCTGCTGTATAAACCCTGACTCTGTACGGTTACACAGCGAGTGACCCTTACCCTGCTGAATAAACACTGACTCTGTACGGTTACACAGTGAGTGACCCTTACCCTGCTGAATAAACACTGACTCTGTACGGTTACACAGTGAGTGACCCTTACCCTGCAGAATAAACACTGACTCTGTACGGTTACACAGCGAGTGACCCTTACCTTGCTGAATAAACACTGACTCTGTACGGTTACACGGTGAGTGACCCTTACACTGCTGAATAAAGACTGACTGTGGACGGTTACACAGTGAGTGACCCTTACCCTGCTGAATAATCCCTGACTCTGTACGGTTACACATTGACCCTTACCCTGCTGAATAAACACTGACTCTGTACGGTTACACAACGAGTGACCCTTACCCTGCTGAATAAACACTGACTCTGTACGGTTACACAGTGAGTGACCCTTACCCTGCTGAATAAACACTGACTCTGTACAGTTACACAGTGAGTGACCCTTACCCTGCTGAATAAACCCTGACTCTGTACGGTTACACAGCGAGTGACCCTTACCCTGCTGAATAAACCCTGACTCTGTACGGTTACACAGTGAGTGACCCTTACCCTGCTGAATAAACACTGACTCTGTACGGTTACACAGTGAGTGACCCTTACCCTGCTGAATAAACACTGACTCTGTACGGTTACACAGTGAGTGACCCTTACCCTGCTGAATAAACCCTGACTGTGTACGGTTACACAGTGAGTGACCCTTACCCTGCTGAATAAACACTGACTCTGTACGGTTACACAGTGAGTGACCCTTACCCTGAATAAACACTGACTCTGTACGGTTACACAACGAGTGACCCTTACCCTGCTGAATAAACCCTGACTCTGTACGGTTACACAGCGAGTGACCCTTACCCTGCTGAATAAACACTGACTCTGTACGGTTACACAGTGAGTGACCCTTACCCTGCTGTATAAACCCTGACTCTGTACGGTTACACATTGACCCTTACCCTGCTGAATAAACACTGACTCTGTACGGTTACACATTGACCCTTACCCTGCTGAATAAACACTGACTCTGTACGGTTACACAGTGAGTGACCCTTACCCTGCTGTATAAACCCTGACTCTGTACGGTTACACAGCGAGTGACCCTTACCCTGCTGAATAAACACTGACTCTGTACGGTTACACATTGACCCTTACCCTGCTGAATAAACACTGACTCTGTACGGTTACACAACGAGTGACCCTTACCCTGCTGAACAAACAGTGACTCTGTACGGTTACACAGTGAGTGACCCTTACCCTGCTGAATAAACACTGACTCTGTACGGTTACACAGTGAGTGACCCTTACCGTGCTGAATAAACACTGACTCTGTACGGTTACACAGTGAGTGACCCTTACCCTGCTGAATAAACCCTGTCTCTGTACGGTTACACAGTGAGTGACCCTTTCCCTGCTGAATAAACACTGACTCTGCACGGTTACACAGTGAGTGACCCTTACCCTGCTGAATAAACCCTGACTCTGTACGGTTACACAGTGAGTGACCCTTACCCTGCTGTATAAACACTGACTCTGTACGGTTACACATTGACCCTTACCCTGCTGAATAAACCCTGACTCTGTACGGTTACACATTGACCCTTACCCTGCTGAATAAACACTGACTCTGTACGGTTACACAACGAGTGACCCTTACCCTGCTGAACAAACAGTGACTCTGTACGGTTACACAGCGAGTGACCCTTATCCTGCTGAATAAACACTGACTCTGTACGGTTACACAGTGAGTGACCCTAACCCTGCTGAATAAACACTGACTCTGTACAGTTACACAGCGAGTGACCCTTACCCTGCTGAATAAACCCCGACTCTGTACGGTTACACAGTGAGTGACCCTTACCCTGCTGAATAAACCCTGACTCTGTACGGTTACACAGTGAGTGACCCTTACCGTGCTGAATAAACACTGACTCTGTACGGTTACACAGCGAGTGACCCTTACCCTGCTGAATAAACCCTGTCTCTGTACGGTTACACAGTGAGTGACCCTTTCCCTGCTGAATAAACACTGACTCTGCACGGTTACACAGTGAGTGACCCTTACCCTGCTGTATAAACCCTGACTCTGTACGGTTACACAGTGAGTGACCCTTACCCTGCTGTATAAACACTGACTCTGTACGGGTACACAGTGAGTGACCCTTACCCTGCTGAATAAACATTGACTTTGTACAGTTACACAGTGAGTGACCCTTACCCTGCTGTATAAACCCTGACTCTGTACGGTTACACAGTGACCCTTACCCTACTGTATAAACACTGACTCTGCACGGTTACACAGTGAGTGACCCTTACCCTGCTGTATAAACCCTGACTCTGTACGGTTACACAGGAGTGACCCTTACCCTGCTGAATAAACACTGACTCTGTACGGTTACACAGTGAGTGACCCTTACCCTGCTGAATAAACCCTGACTCTGTACGGTTACACAGTGAGTGACCCTTACCCTGCTGTATAAACACTGACTCTGTACGGTTACACAGTGAGTGACCCTTACCCTGCTGTATAAACACTGACTCTGTACGGTTACACAGTGACCCTTACCCTACTGTATAAACACTGACTCTGTACGGTTACACAGGAGTGACCCTTACCCTGCTGAATAAACATTGACTCTGTACAGTTACACAGTGAGTGACCCTTACCCTGCTGTATAAACCCTGACTCTGTACGGTTACACAGTGAGTGACCCTTACCCTGCTGTATAAACACTGACTCTGTACGGTTACACAGTGAGTGACCCTTACCCTGCTGTATAAACACTGACTCTGTACGGTTACACAGTGAGTGACCCTTACCCTGCTGAATAAACCCTGTCTCTGTACGGTTACACAGTGAGTGACCCTTACCCTGCTGTATAAACACTGACTCTGTACGGTTGCACAGTGAGTGACCCTTACCCTACTGTATAAACACTGACTCTGTACGGTTACACAGGAGTGACCCTTACCCTGCTGAATAAACACTGACTCTGTACGGTTACACAGTGACCCTTACCCTGCTGTATAAACCCTGACTCTGTACGGTTACACAGCGAGTGACCCTTACCCTGCTGAATAAACACTGACTCTGTACAGTTACACAGTGAGTGACCCTTACCCTGCAGAATAAACACTGACTCTGTACGGTTACACAGTGAGTCACCCTTACCCTGCTGAATAAACACTGACTCTGTACAGTTACACAGTGAGTGACCCTTACCCTGCTGTATAAACACTGACTCTGTACGGTTACACAGTGAGTGACCCTTACCCTGCTGAATAAACACTGACTCTGTACGGTTACACAGTGAGTGACCCTTACCCTGCAGAATAAACACTGACTCTGTACGGTTACACAGTGAGTGACCCTTACCCTGCAGAATAAACACTGACTCTGTACGGTTACACAGTGAGTGACCCTTACACTGCTGAATAAAGACTGACTGTGGACGGTTACACAGTGAGTGACCCTTACCCTGCTGAATAAACCCTGACTCTGTACGGTTACACATTGACCCTTACCCTGCTGAATAAACACTGACTCTGTACGGTTACACAGCGAGTGACCCTTACCCTGCTGAATAAACCCTGACTCTGTACGGTTACACAGTGAGTGACCCTTACCCTGCTGAATAAACCCTGACTGTGTACAGTTACACAGTGAGTGACCCTTACCCTGCTGAATAAACACTGACTCTGTACGGTTACACAGTGAGTGACCCTTACCCTGCAGAATAAACACTGACTCTGTACGGTTACACAGCGAGTGACCCGGACACTGCTGAATAAACACTAACTCTGTATGGTTACACAGTGAGTGACCCTTACCCTGCTGAATAAACACTGACTCTGTACGGTTACACAGCGAGTGACCCTTACCCTGCTGAATAAACACTGACTCTGTACGGTTACACAGCGAGTGACCCTTACCCTGCTGAATAAACCCTGACTCTGTACGGTTACACAGTGAGTGACCCTTACCCTGCTGAATAAACACTGACTCTGTACGGTTACACAGCGAGTGACCCTTACCCTGCTGAATAAACACTGACTCTGTACGGTTACACAGTGAGTGACCCTTACCCTGCAGAATAAACACTGACTCTGTACGGTTACACAGCGAGTGACCCTTACCTTGCTGAATAAACACTGACTCTGTACGGTTACACGGTGAGTGACCCTTACACTGCTGAATAAAGATTGACTGTGGACGGTTACACAGTGAGTGACCCTTACCCTGCTGAATAAACCCTGACTCTGTACGGTTACACATTGACCCTTACCCTGCTGAATAAACACTGACTCTGTACGGTTACACAACGAGTGACCCTTACCCTGCTGAATAAACACTGACTCTGTACGGTTACACAGTGAGTGACCCTTACCCTGCTGAATAAACACTGACTCTGTACGGTTACACAGTGAGTGACCCTTACCCTGCTGAATAAACCCTGACTCTGTACGGTTACACATTGACCCTTACCCTGCTGAATAAACACTGACTCTGTACGGTTACACAACGAGTGACCCTTACCCTGCTGAATAAACACTGACTCTGTACGGTTACACAACGAGTGACCCTTACCCTGCTGAATAAACACTGACTCTGTACGGTTACACAGTGAGTGACCCTTACCCTGCTGAATAAACACTGACTCTGTACGGTTACACAGTGAGTGACCCTTACCCTGCAGAATAAACACTGACTCTGTACGGTTACACAGTGAGTGACCCTTACCCTGCAGAATAAACACTGACTCTGTACGGTTACACAATGAGTGACCCTTACCCTGCTGAATAAACACTGACTCTGTACGGTTACACAATGAGTGACCCTTACCCTGCTGAATAAACACTGACTCTGTACGGTTACACAGTGAGTGACCCTTACCCTGCTGAATAAACACTGACTCTGTACGGTTACACAGTGAGTGACCCTTACCCTGCTGAATAAACACTGACTCTGTACGGTTACACAGTGAGTGACCCTTACCCTGCAGAATAAACACTGACTCTGTACGGTTACACAGTGAGTGACCCTTACCCTGCAGAATAAACACTGACTCTGTACGGTTACACAGTGACCCTTACCCTGCTGAATAAACACTGACTCTGTACGGTTACACAGTGAGTGACCCTTACCCTGCTGAATAAACACTGACTCTGTACAGTTACACAGTGAGTGACCCTTACCCTGCTGAATAAACACTGACTCTGTACGGTTACACAACGAGTGACCCTTACCCTGCTGAATAAACACTGACTCTGTACGGTTACACAGTGACCCTTACCCTGCTGAATAAACACTGACTCTGTACGGTTACACAGCGAGTGACCCTTACACTGCTGAATAAAGACTGACTGTGGACGGTTACACAGTGAGTGACCCTTACCCTGCTGAATAAACCCTGACTCTGTACGGTTACACATTGACCCTTACCCTGCTGAATAAACACTGACTCTGTACGGTTACACAATGAGTGACCCTTACCCTGCTGAATAAACACTGACTCTGTATGGTTACACAGTGAGTGACCCTAACCCTGCTGAATAAACACTGACTCTGTACAGTTACACAGCGAGTGACCCTTACCCTGCTGAATAAACCCCGACTCTGTACGGTTACACAGTGAGTGACCCTTACCCTGCTGAATAAACCCTGACTCTGTACGGTTACACAGTGAGTGACCCTTACCGTGCTGAATAAACACTGACTCTGTACGGTTACACAGCGAGTGACCCTTACCCTGCTGAATAAACCCTGTCTCTGTACGGTTACACAGTGAGTGACCCTTTCCCTGCTGAATAAACACTGACTCTGCACGGTTACACAGTGAGTGACCCTTACCCTGCTGAATAAACCCTGACTCTGTACGGTTACACATTGACCCTTACCCTGCTGAATAAACCCTGACTCTGTACGGTTACACATTGACCCTTACCCTGCTGAATAAACACTGACTCTGTACGGTTACACAACGAGTGACCCTTACCCTGCTGAACAAACAGTGACTCTGTACGGTTACACAGCGAGTGAGGCTTATCCTGCTGAATAAACACTGACTCTGTACGGTTACACAGTGAGTGACCCTAACCCTGCTGAATAAACACTGACTCTGTACAGTTACACAGCGAGTGACCCTTACCCTGCTGAATAAACCCCGACTCTGTACGGTTACACAGTGAGTGACCCTTACCCTGCTGAATAAACCCTGACTCTGTACGGTTACACAGTGAGTGACCCTTACCGTGCTGAATAAACACTGACTCTGTACGGTTACACAGCGAGTGACCCTTACCCTGCTGAATAAACCCTGTCTCTGTACGGTTACACAGTGAGTGACCCTTTCCCTGCTGAATAAACACTGACTCTGCACGGTTACACAGTGAGTGACCCTTACCCTGCTGTATAAACCCTGACTCTGTACGGTTACACAGTGAGTGACCCTTACCCTGCTGTATAAACACTGACTCTGTACGGGTACACAGTGAGTGACCCTTACCCTGCTGAATAAACATTGACTCTGTACAGTTACACAGTGAGTGACCCTTACCCTGCTGTATAAACCCTGACTCTGTACGGTTACACAGTGACCCTTACCCTACTGTATAAACACTGACTCTGCACGGTTACACAGTGAGTGACCCTTACCCTGCTGTATAAACCCTGACTCTGTACGGTTACACAGGAGTGACCCTTACCCTGCTGAATAAACCCTGACTCTGTACGGTTACACAGTGAGTGACCCTTACCCTGCTGAATAAACCCTGACTCTGTACGGTTACACAGTGAGTGACCCTTACCCTGCTGTATAAACACTGACTCTGTACGGTTACACAGTGAGTGACCCTTACCCTGCTGAATAAACCCTGACTCTGTACGGTTACACAGGAGTGACCCTTACCCTGCTGAATAAACATTGACTCTGTACAGTTACACAGTGAGTGACCCTTACCCTGCTGTATAAACCCTGACTCTGTACGGTTACACAGTGAGTGACCCTTACCCTGCTGTATAAACACTGACTCTGTACGGTTACACAGTGAGTGACCCTTACCCTGCTGTATAAACACTGACTCTGTACGGTTGCACAGGAGTGACCCTTACCCTACTGTATAAACACTGACTCTGTACGGTTACACAGGAGTGACCCTTACCCTGCTGAATAAACACTGACTCTGTACGGTTACACAGTGACCCTTACCCTGCTGTATAAACCCTGACTCTGTACGGTTACACAGCGAGTGACCCTTACCCTGCTGAATAAACACTGACTCTGTACGGTTACACAGTGAGTGACCCTTACCCTGCTGAATAAACACTGACTCTGTACGGTTACACAGTGAGTGACCCTTACCCTGCAGAATAAACACTGACTCTGTACGGTTACACAGCGAGTGACCCTTACCTTGCTGAATAAACACTGACTCTGTACGGTTACACAGTGAGTGACCCTTACCCTGCTGAATAAACACTGACTCTGTACAGTTACACAGTGAGTGACCCTTACCCTGCTGAATAAACACTGACTCTGTACGGTTACACAGTGAGTGACCCTTACCCTGCTGAATAAACACTGACTCTGTACGGTTACACAGTGAGTGACCCTTACCCTGCTGAATAAACACTGACTCTGTACGGTTACACAGTGAGTGACCCTTACCCTGCTGAATAAACACTGATTCTGTACGGTTACACAGTGACCCTTACCCTGCTGAATAAACACTGACTCTGTACGGTTACACAGTGAGTGACCCTTACCCTGCTGAATAAACACTGACTCTGTACGGTTACACAGTGAGTGACCCTTACCCTGCTGAATAAACCCTGACTCTGTACGGTTACACAGCGAGTGACCCTTACCCTGCTGAATAAACACTGACTCTGTATGGTTACACAGTGAGTGACCCTTACCCTGCTGAATAAACACTGACTCTGTACGGTTACACAGTGAGTGACCCTTACCCTGCTGAATAAACACTGATTCTGTACGGTTACACAGTGACCCTTACCCTGCTGAATAAACACTGACTCTGTACGGTTACACAGTGAGTGACCCTTACCCTGCTGAATAAACACTGACTCTGTACGGTTACACAGTGAGTGACCCTTACCCTGCTGAATAAACCCTGACTCTGTACGGTTACACATTGACCCTTACCCTGCTGAATAAACACTGACTCTGTACGGTTACACAGCGAGTGACCCTTACCCTGCTGAATAAACCCTGACTGTGTACGGTTACACAGTGAGTGACCCTTACCCTGCTGAATAAACCCTGACTGTGTACAGTTACACAGTGAGTGACCCTTACCCTGCTGAATAAACACTGACTCTGTACGGTTACACAGCGAGTGACCCTTACCCTGCTGAATAAACACTGACTCTGTACGGTTACACAGTGAGTGACCCTTACCCTGCAGAATAAACACTGACTCTGTACGGTTACACAGTGAGTGACCCTTACCCTGCTGAATAAACACTGACTCTGTACGGTTACACAGTGAGTGACCCTTACCTTGCTGTATAAACACTGACTCTGTACGGTTACACAGTGAGTGACCCTTACCCTGCTGAATAAACACTGACTCTGTACAGTTACACAGTGAGTGACCCTTACCCTGCTGAATAAACACTGACTCTGTACGGTTACACAGCGAGTGACCCTTACCCTGCTGAATAAACCCTGACTCTGTACGGTTACACAGCGAGTGACCCTTACCCTGCTGAATAAACCCTGACTCTGTACGGTTACACAGTGAGTGACCCTTACCCTGCTGAATAAACACTGACTCTGTACGGTTACACGGTGAGTGACCCTTACCCTGCTGAATAAACACTGACTCTGTACGGTTACACAGTGACCCTTACCCTGCTGAATAAACACTGACTCTGTACGGTTACACAGTGAGTGACCCTTACCCTGCAGAATAAACACTGACTCTGTACGGTTACACAGTGAGTGACCCTTACCCTGCTGAATAAACACTGACTCTGTACGGTTACACAGTGAGTGACCCTTACCCTGCAGAATAAACACTGACTCTGTACGGTTACACAGTGAGTGACCCTTACCCTGCTGAATAAACACTGACTCTGTACGGTTACACAGCGAGTGACCCGGACACTGCTGAATAAACACTGACACTGTACGGTTACACAGCGAGTGACCCTTACCCTGCTGAATAAACACTGACTCTGTACGGTTACACAGCGAGTGACCCTTACCCTGCTGAATAAACACTGACTCTGTACGGTTACACAGCGAGTGACCCTTACCCTGCTGAATAAACCCTGACTCTGTACGGTTACACAGTGAGTGACCCTTACCCTGCTGAATAAACCCTGACTCTGTACGGTTACATAGTGAGTGACCCTTACCCTGCTGAATAAACACTGACTCTGTACGGTTACACAGTGAGTGACCCTTACCCTGCTGAATAAACCCTGACTCTGTACGGTTACACAGTGAGTGACCCTTACCCTGCTGAATAAACACTGACTCTGTACGGTTACACAGCGAGTGACCCTTACCCTGCTGAATAAACACTGACTCTGTACGGTTACACAGTGAGTGACACTTACCCTGCTGAATAAACCCTGACTCTATACGGTTACACAGCGAGTGACCCTTACCCTGCTGAATAAACACTGACTCTGTACGGTTACACAGCGAGTGACCCTTACCCTGCTGAATAAACCCTGACTCTGTACGGTTACACAGTGAGTGACCCTTACCCTGCTGAATAAACACTGACTCTGTACGGTTACACAGTGAGTGACCCTTACCCTGCTGAATAAACCCTGACTCTGTACGGTTACACAGCGAGTGACCCTGACCCTGCTGAATAAACACTGACTCTGTAAGGTTACACAGCGAGTGACCCTTACCCTGCTGAATAAACACTGACTCTGTACGGTTACACAGTGAGTGACCCTTACCCTGCTGTATAAACCCTGACTCTGTACGGTTACACAGTGACCCTTACCCTACTGTATAAACACTGACTCTGCACGGTTACACAGTGAGTGACCCTTACCCTGCTGTATAAACCCTGACTCTGTATGGTTACACAGGAGTGACCCTTACCCTGCTGAATAAACCCTGACTCTGTACGGTTACACAGTGAGTGACCCTTACCCTGCTGAATAAACCCTGACTCTGTACGGTTACACAGTGAGTGACCCTTACCCTGCTGTATAAACAGTGACTCTGTACGGTTACACAGTGAGTGACCCTTACCCTGCTGTATAAACACTGACTCTGTACGGTTACACAGTGACCCTTACCCTGCTGTATAAACCCTGACTCTGTACGGTTACACAGCGAGTGACCCTTACCCTGCTGAATAAACACTGACTCTGTACGGTTACACAGTGAGTGACCCTTACCCTGCTGAATAAACACTGACTCTGTACGGTTACACAGTGAGTGACCCTTACCCTGCTGTATAAACACTGACTCTGTACGGTTACACAGGAGTGACCCTTACCCTGCTGAATAAACACTGACTCTGTACGGTTACACAGTGACCCTTACCCTGCTGCATAAACCCTGACTCTGTACGGTTACACAGCGAGTGACCCTTACACTGCTGAATAAACACTGACTCTGTATGGTTACACATTGACCCTTACCCTGCTGAATAAACACCAACTCTGTACGGTTACACAGCGAGTGACCCTTACCCTGCTGAATAAACACTGACTCTGTACGGTTACACAGTGAGTGACCCGTACCCTGCTGAATAAACACTGACTCTGTACGGTTACACAGTGAGTGACCCTTACACTGCTGAATAAAGACTGACTGTGGACGGTTACACAGTGAGTGACCCTTACCCTGCTGAATAAACACTGACTCTGTACGGTTACACATTGACCCTTACCCTGCTGAATAAACACTGACTCTGTACGGTTACACAGCGAGTGACCCTTACCCTGCTGAATAAACACTGACTCTGTACGGTTACACAGCGAGTGACCCTTACCCTGCTGAATAAACCCTGACTCTGTACGGTTACACAGTGAGTGACCCTTACCCTGCTGAATAAACACTGACTCTGTACGGTTACACAGCGAGTGACCCGTACCCTGCTGAATAAACACTGACTCTGTACGGTTACACAGTGAGTGACACTTACCCTGCTGAATAAACCCTGACTCTATACGGTTACACAGTGAGTGACCCTTACCCTGCTGAATAAACACTGACTCTGTACGGTTACACAGCGAGTGACACTTACACTGCTGAATAAACACTGACTCTGTATGGTTACACAGTGAGTGACCCTTACCCTGCTGAATAAACACTAACTCTGTACGGTTACACAGCGAGTGACCCTTACCCTGCTGAATAAACACTGACTCTGTACGGTTACACAGCGAGTGACCCTTACCCTGCTGAATAAACCCTGACTCTGTACGGTTACACAGTGAGTGACCCTTACCCTGCTGAATAAACACTGACTCTGTACGGTTACACAGCGAGTGACCCGTACCCTGCTGAATAAACACTGACTCTGTACGGTTACACAGTGAGTGACACTTACCCTGCTGAATAAACCCTGACTCTATACGGTTACACAGTGAGTGACCCTTACCCTGCTGAATAAACACTGACTCTGTACGGTTACACAGCGAGTGACCCTTACCCTGCTGAATAAACCCTGACTCTGTACGGTTACACAGTGAGTGACCCTTACCCTGCTGAATAAACACTGACTCTGTACGGTTACACAGTGAGTGACCCTTACCCTGCTGAATAAACCCTGACTCTGTACGGTTACACAGCGAGTGACCCTGACCCTGCTTAATAAACACTGACTCTGTACGGTTACACAGCGAGTGACCCTTACCCTGCTGAATAAACACTGACTCTGTACGGTTACACAGTGAGTGACACTTACCCTGCTGAATAAACACTGACTCTGTACGGTTACACAGCGAGTGACCCTTACCCTGCTGAATAATCCCTGACTCTGTACGGTTACACAGTGAGTGACCCTTACCCTGCTGAATAAACACTGACTCTGTACGGTTACACAGCGAGTGACCCTTACCCTGCTGAATAAACACTGACTCTGTACGGTTACACAGTGAGTGACCCTTACCCTGCTGTATAAACCCTGACTCTGTACGGTTACACAGTGAGTGACCCTTACCCTGCTGTATAAACAATGACTCTGTACGGTTACACAGTGAGTGACCCTTACCCTGCTGAATAAACATTGACTCTGTACAGTTACACAGTGAGTGACCCTTACCCTGCTGAATAAACCCTGACTCTGTACGGTTACACAGTGACCCTTACCCTACTGTATAAACACTGACTCTGTACGGTTACACAGGAGTGACCCTTACCCTGCTGAATAAACCCTGACTCCGTACGGTTACACAGTGAGTGACCCTTACCCTGCTGAATAAACCCTGACTCTGTACGGTTACACAGTGAGTGACCCTTACCCTGCTGTATAAACACTGACTCTGTACGGTTACACAGTGAGTGACCCTTACCCTGCTGTATAAACACTGACTCTGTACGGTTACACAGTGACCCTTACCCTACTGTATAAACACTGACTCTGTACGGTTACACAGGAGTGACCCTTACCCTGCTGAATAAACCCTGACTCCGTACGGTTACACAGTGAGTGACCCTTACCCTGCTGAATAAACCCTGACTCTGTACGGTTACACAGTGAGTGACCCTTACCCTGCTGTATAAACACTGACTCTGTACGGTTACACAGTGACCCTTACCCTACTGTATAAACACTGACTCTGTACGGTTACACAGGAGTGACCCTTACCCTGCTGAATAAACATTGACTCTGTACAGTTACACAGTGAGTGACCCTTACCCTGCTGTATAAACCCTGACTCTGTACGGTTACACAGTGAGTGACCCTTACCCTGCTGTATAAACACTGACTCTGTACGGTTACACAGTGAGTGACCCTTACCCTGCTGTATAAACACTGACTCTGTACGGTTGCACAGGAGTGACCCTTACCCTACTGTATAAACACTGACTCTGTACGGTTACACAGGAGTGACCCACACCCTGCTGAATAAACACTGACTCTGTACGGTTACACAGTGAGTGACCCTTACCCTGCTGAATAAACACTGACTCTGTACGGTTACACAGTGACCCTTACCCTGCTGTATAAACCCTGACTCTGTACGGTTACACAGCGAGTGACCCTTACCCTGCTGAATAAACACTGACTCTGTACGGTTACAGAGTGAGTGACCCTTACCCTGCTGAATTAACACTGACTCTGTACGGTTACACAGTGAGTGACCCTTACCCTGCAGAATAAACACTGGCTCTGTACGGTTACACAGCGAGTGACCGTTACCCTGCTGAATAAACACTGACTCTGTACGGTTACACAGTGAGTGACCCTTACACTGCTGAATAAAGACTGACTGTGGACGGTTACACAGTGAGTGACCCTTACCCTGCTGAATAAACCCTGACTCTGTACGGTTACACATTGAGTGACCCTTACCCTGCTGAATAAACACTGACTCTGTACGGTTACACAGTGAGTGACCCTTACACTGCTGAATAAAGACTGACTGTGGACGGTTACACAGTGAGTGACCCTTACCCTGCTGAATAAACACTGACTCTGTACGGTTACACAGTGAGTGACCCTTACACTGCTGAATAAAGACTGACTGTGGACGGTTACACAGTGAGTGACCCTTACCCTGCTGAATAAACACTGACTCTGTACGGTTACACAGTGAGTGACCCTTACCCTGCTGAATAAACACCAACTCTGTACGGTTACACAGCGAGTGACCCTTACCCTGCTGAATAAACACTGACTCTGTACGGTTACACAGTGAGTGACCCTTACCCTGCTGAAGAAACACTGACTCTGTACGGTTACACAGTGAGTGACCCTTACCCTGCAGAATAAACACTGACTCTGTACGGTTACACAGCGATTGACCCTTACCCTGCTGAATAAACACTGACTCTGTACGGTTACACAGTGAGTGACCCTTACCCTGCAGAATAAACACTGACTCTGTACGGTTACACAGTGAGTGACCCTTACCCTGCAGAATAAACACTGACTCTGTACGGTTACACAGCGAGTGACCCTTACCCTGCTGAATAAACACTGACTCTGTACGGTTACACAGTGAGTGACCCTTACCCTGCTGAAGAAACACTGACTCTGTACGGTTACACAGTGAGTGACCCTTACCCTGCAGAATAAACACTGACTCTGTACGGTTACACAGCGATTGACCCTTACCCTGCTGAATAAACACTGACTCTGTACGGTTACACAGTGAGTGACCCTTACCCTGCTGAAGAAACACTGACTCTGTACGGTTACACAGTGAGTGACCCTTACCCTGCAGAATAAACACTGACTCTGTACGGTTACACAGTGAGTGACCCTTACCCTGCAGAATAAACACTGACTCTGTACGGTTACACAGTGAGTGACCCTTACCCTGCTGAATAAACACTGACTCTGTACGGTTACACAGTGAGTGACCCTTACCCTGCTGAAGAAACACTGACTCTGTACGGTTACACAGTGAGTGACCCTTACCCTGCTGAATAAACACTGACTCTGTACGGTTACACAGTGAGTGACCCTTACACTGCTGAATAAACCCTGACTCTGTACGGTTACACAGCGATTGACCCTTACCCTGCTGAATAAACACTGACTCTGTACGGTTACACAGTGAGTGACCCTTACCCTGCAGAATAAACACTGACTCTGTACGGTTACACAGTGAGTGACCCTTACCCTGCAGAATAAACACTGACTCTGTACGGTTACACAGCGATTGACCCTTACCCTGCTGAATAAACACTGACTCTGTACGGTTACACAGTGAGTGACCCTTACCCTGCAGAATAAACACTGACTCTGTACGGTTACACAGTGAGTGACCCTTACCCTGCAGAATAAACACTGACTCTGTACGGTTACACAGCGAGTGACCCTTACCTGGCTGAATAAACACTGACTCTGTACGGTTACACAGTGAGTGACCCTTACACTGCTGAATAAAGACTGACTGTGGACGGTTACACAGTGAGTGACCCTTACCCTGCTGAATAAAACCTGACTCTGTACGGTTACACATTGACCCTTACCCTGCTGAATAAACACTGACTCTGTACGGTTACACAGCGAGTGACCCTTACCCTGCTGAATAAACACTGACTCTGTACGGTTACACAGTGAGTGACCCTTACCCTGCTGAATAAACACTGACTCTGTACGGTTACACAGTGAGTGACCCTTACCCTGCTGAATAAACACTGACTCTGTACGGTTACACAGTGAGTGACCCTTACCCTGCTGAATAAACACTGACTCTGTACGGTTACACAGCGAGTGACCCTTACCCTGCTGAATAAACCCTGACTCTGTACGGTTACACAGTGAGTGACCGTTACCCTGCTGAATAAACACTGACTCTGTACGGTTACACAGTGAGTGACACTTACCCTGCTGAATAAACCCTGACTCTATACGGTTACACAGTGTGTGACCCTTACCCTGCTGAATAAACCCTGACTCTATATGGTTACACAGTGAGTGACCCTTACCCTGCTGAATAAACACTGACTCTGTACGGTTACACAGCGAGTGACCCTTACCCTGCTGAATAAACCCTGACTCTGTACGGTTACAGAGTGAGTGACCCTTACCCTGCTGAATAAACACTGACTCTGTACGGTTACACAGTGAGTGACCCTTACCCTGCTGAATAAACCCTGACTCTATACGGTTACCCAGCGAGTGACCCTTACCCTGCTGAATAAACACTGACTCTGTACGGTTACACAGTGAGTGACCCTTACCCTGCTGTATAAACCCTGACTCTGTACGGTTACACAGTGAGTGACCCTTACCCTGCTGAATAAACACTGTCTCTGTACGGTTACAAAGTGAGTGACCCTTACCCTGCTGAATAAACACCAACTCTGTACGGTTACACAGTGAGTGACCCTTAACCTGCTGAATAAACACCGACTCTGTACGGTTACACAGCGAGTGACCCTTACCCTGCTGAATAAACACTGACTCTGTACGGTTACACAGTGAGTGACCCTTACCCTGCTGAATAAACACTGACTCTGTACGGTTACACAGTGAGTGACACTTACCCTGCTGAATAAACCCTGACTCCATACGGTTACACAGTGAGTGACCCTTACCCTGCTGAATAAACACTGACTCTGTACGGTTACACAGCGAGTGACCCTTACCCTGCTGAATAATCCCTGAATCTGTACGGTTACACAGTGAGTGACCCTTACCCTGCTGAATAAACACTGACTCTGTACGGTTACACAGTGAGTGACCCTTACCCTGCTGTATAAACCCTGACTCTGTACGGTTACACAGTGAGTGACCCTTACCCTGCTGTATAAACACTGACTCTGTACGGTTACACAGTGAGTGACCCTTACCCTGCTGAATAAACATTGACTCTGTACAGTTACACAGTGAGTGACCCTTACCCTGCTGTATAAACCCTGACTCTGTACGGTTACACAGTGACCCTTACCCTACTGTATAAACACTGACTCTGTACGGTTACACAGGAGTGACCCTTACCCTGCTGAATAAACCCTGACTCCGTACGGTTACACAGTGAGTGACCCTTACCCTGCTGAATAAACCCTGACTCTGTACGGTTACACAGTGAGTGACCCTTACCCTGCTGTATAAACACTGACTCTGTACGGTTACACAGTGAGTGACCCTTACCCTGCTGTATAAACACTGACTCTGTACGGTTACACAGTGACCCTTACCCTACTGTATAAACACTGACTCTGTACGGTTACACAGGAGTGACCCTTACCCTGCTGAATAAACATTGACTCTGTACAGTTACACAGTGAGTGACCCTTACCCTGCTGTATAAACCCTGACTCTGTACGGTTACACAGTGAGTGACCCTTACCCTGCTGAATAAACACTGACTCTGTACGGTTACACAGTGAGTGACCCTTACCCTGCTGTATAAACACTGACTCTGTACGGTTACACAGTGAGTGACCCTTACCCTGCTGTATAAACACTGACTCTGTACGGTTGCACAGGAGTGACCCTTACCCTACTGTATAAACACTGACTCTGTACGGTTACACAGGAGTGACCCACACCCTGCTGAATAAACACTGACTCTGTACGGTTACACAGTGACCCTTACCCTGCTGTATAAACCCTGACTCTGTACGGTTACACAGCGAGTGACCCTTACCCTGCTGAATAAACACTGACTCTGTACAGTTACACAGTGAGTGACCCTTACCCTGCAGAATAAACACTGACTCTGTACGGTTACACAGTGAGTGACCCTTACCCTGCTGAATAAACACTGACTCTGTACGGTTACACAGTGAGTGACCCTTACCCTGCTGAATAAACACTGACTGTGTACGGTTACACAGCGAGTGACCGTTACCTTGCTGAATAAACACTGACTCTGTATGGTTACACAGTGAGTGACCCTTACACTGCTGAATAAAGACTGACTGTGGACGGTTACACAGTGAGTGACCCTTACCCTGCTGAATAAACCCTGACTCTGTACGGTTACACATTGACCCTTACCCTGCTGAATAAACACCAACTCTGTACGGTTACACAGCGAGTGACCCTTACCCTGCTGAATAAACACTGACTCTGTACGGTTACACAGCGAGTGACCCTTACCCTGCTGAATAAACACTGACTCTGTACAGTTACACAGTGAGTGACCCTTACCCTGCTGAATAAACACTGACTCTGTACGGTTACGCAGCGAGTGACCCTTACCCTGCTGAATAAACCCTGACTCTGTACGGTTACACAGTGAGTGACCCTTACCCTGCTGAATAAACACTGACTCTGTACGGTTACACAGTGACCCTTACCCTGCTGAATAAACACTGACTCTGTACGGTTACACAGTGAGTGACCCTTACCCTGCAGAATAAACACTGACTCTGTACGGTTACACAGTGAGTGACCCTTACCCTGCTGAATAAACACTGACTCTGTACGGTTACACAGTGAGTGACACTTACCCTGCTGAATAAACCCTGACTCTGTATGGTTACACAGTGAGTGACCCTTACCCTGCTGAATAAACACTGACTCTGTACGGTTACACAGTGAGTGACCCTTACCCTGCTGAATAAACACTGACTCTGTACGGTTACACAGCGAGTGACCCTTACCCTGCTGAATAAACACTGACTCTGTACGGTTACACAGCGAGTGACCCTTACCTGGCTGAATAAACACTGACTCTGTACGGTTACACAGTGAGTGACCCTTACACTGCTGAATAAAGACTGACTGTGGACGGTTACACAGTGAGTGACCCTTACCCTGCTGAATAAAACCTGACTCTGTACGGTTACACATTGACCCTTACCCTGCTGAATAAACACTGACTCTGTACGGTTACACAGCGAGTGACCCTTACCCTGCTGAATAAACACTGACTCTGTACGGTTACACAGTGAGTGACCCTTACCCTGCTGAATAAACACTGACTCTGTATGGTTACACAGCGAGTGACCCTTACCCTGCTGAATAAACACTGACTCTGTACGGTTACACAGTGAGTGACCCTTACCCTGCTGAATAAACACTGACTCTGTACGGTTACACAGCGAGTGACCCTTACCCTGCTGAATAAACACTGACTCTGTACGGTTACACAGTGAGTGACCCTTACCCTGCAGAATAAACACTGACTCTGTACGGTTACACAGCGAGTGACCCTTACACTGCTGAATAAACACTGACTCTGTACGGTTACACAGTGAGTGACCCTTACCCTGCAGAATAAACACTGACTCTGTACGGTTACACAGCGAGTGACCCTTACCCTGCTGAATAAACACTGACTCTGTACGGTTACACAGCGAGTGACCCTTACCCTGCTGAATAAACACTTACTCTGTACGGTTACACAGCGAGTGACCCTTACCCTGCTGAATAAACCCTGACTCTGTACGGTTACACAGTGAGTGACCCTTACCCTGCTGAATAAACACTGACTCTGTACGGTTACACAGCGAGTGACCCTTACCCTGCTGAATAAACACTGACTCTGTACGGTTACACAGTGAGTGACCCTTACCCTGCTGAATAAACCCTGACTCTATACGGTTACACAGCGAGTGACCCTTACCCTGCTGAATAAACACTGACTCTGTACGGTTACACAGCGAGTGACCCTTACCCTGCTGAATAAACCCTGACTCTGTACGGTTACACAGTGAGTGACCCTTACCCTGCTGAATAAACACTGACTCTGTACGGTTACACAGTGAGTGACCCTTACCCTGCTGAATAAACCCTGACTCTGTACGGTTACACAGCGAGTGACCCTGACCCTGCTGAATAAACACTGACTCTGTACGGTTACACAGCGAGTGACCCTTACCCTGCTGAATAAACACTGACTCTGTACGGTTACACAGTGAGTGACCCTTACCCTACTGTATAAACCCTGACTCTGTACGGTTACACAGTGACCCTTACCCTACTGTATAAACACTGACTCTGCACGGTTACACAGTGAGTGACCCTTACCCTGCTGTATAAACCCTGACTCTGTATGGTTACACAGGAGTGACCCTTACCCTGCAGAATAAACCCTGACTCTGTACGGTTACACAGTGAGTGACCCTTACCCTGCTGAATAAACCCTGACTCTGTACGGTTACACAGTGAGTGACCCTTACCCTGCTGTATAAACACTGACTCTGTACGGTTACACAGTGAGTGACCCTTACCCTGCTGTATAAACACTGACTCTGTACGGTTACACAGTGACCCTTACCCTACTGTATAAACACTGACTCTGTACGGTTACACAGGAGTGACCCTTACCCTGCTGAATAAACATTGACTCTGTACAGTTACACAGTGAGTGACCCTTACCCTGCTGTATAAACCCTGACTCTGTACGGTTACACAGTGAGTGACCCTTACCCTGCTGTATAAACACTGACTCTGTACGGTTACACAGTGAGTGACCCTTACCCTGCTGAATAAACACTGACTCTGTACGGTTACACAGTGAGTGACCCTTACCCTGCTGAATAAACCCTGACTCTGTACGGTTACACAGTGACCCTTACCCTGCTGTATAAACCCTGACTCTGTACGGTTACACAGCGAGTGACCCTTACCCTGCTGTATAAACCCTGACTCTGTACGGTTACACAGTGAGTGACCCTTACCCTGCTGAATACACACTGACTCTGTACGGTTACACAGTGAGTGACCCTTACCCTGCTGAATAAACATTGACTCTGTACAGTTACACAGTGAGTGACCCTTACCCTGCTGTATAAACCCTGACTCTGTACGGTTACACAGTGAGTGACCCTTACCCTGCTGAATACACACTGACTCTGTACGGTTACACAGTGAGTGACTCTTACCCTGCTGAATAAACACTGACTCTGTACGGTTACACAGTGAGTGACCCTTACCCTGCAGAATAAACACTGACTCTGTACGGTTACACAGTGAGTGACCCTTACCCTGCTGTATAAACCCTGACTCTGTACGGTTACACAGTGAGTGACCCTTACCCTGCTGAATAAACACTGACTCTGTACGGTTACACAGTGAGTGACCCTTACCCTGCTGAATAAACACTGACTCTGTACGGTTACACAGTGAGTGACCCTTACCCTGCAGAATAAACCCTGACTCTGTACGGTTACACAGTGAGTGACCCTTACCCTGCTGAATAAACACTGACTCTGTACAGTTACACAGTGAGTGACCCTTACCCTGCTGAATAAACCCTGACTCTGTACAGTTACACAGTGAGTGACCCTTACCCTGCTGAATAAACACTGACTCTGTACGGTTACACAGTGAGTGACCCTTACCCTGCTGAATAAACCCTGACTCTGTACGGTTACACAGTGACCCTTACCCTGCTGTATAAACCCTGACTCTGTACGGTTACACAGCGAGTGACCCTTACCCTGCTGTATAAACCCTGACTCTGTACGGTTACACAGTGAGTGACCCTTACCCTGCTGAATACACACTGACTCTGTACGGTTACACAGTGAGTGACCCTTACCCTGCTGAATAAACATTGACTCTGTACAGTTACACAGTGAGTGACCCTTACCCTGCTGTATAAACCCTGACTCTGTACGGTTACACAGTGAGTGACCCTTACCCTGCTGAATACACACTGACTCTGTACGGTTACACAGTGAGTGACTCTTACCCTGCTGAATAAACACTGACTCTGTACGGTTACACAGTGAGTGACTCTTACCCTGCTGAATAAACCCTGACTCTGTACGGTTACACAGCGAGTGACCCTTACCCTGCTGAATAAACACTGACCCTGTACGGTTACACAGTGAGTGACCTTTAACCTGCTGAATAAACACTGACTCTGTACGGTTACACAGTGAGTGACCCTTACCCTGCTGAATAAACACTGACTCTGTACGGTTCCACAGTGAGTGACCCTTACCCTGCTGTATAAACCCTGACTCTGTACGGTTACACAGTGAGTGACCCTTACCCTGCTGAATAAACACTGACTCTGTACGGTTACACAGTGAGTGACCCTTACCCTGCTGAATAAACCCTGACTCTGTACGGTTACACAGTGAGTGACCCTTACCCTGCTGAATAAACACTGACTCTGTACGGTTCCACAGTGAGTGACCCTTACCCTGCTGTATAAACCCTGACTCTGTACGGTTACACAGTGAGTGACCCTTACCCTGCTGTATAAACACTGACTCTGTACGGTTACACAGTGAGTGACCCTTACCCTGCTGAATAAACACTGACTCTGTACGGTTACACAGCGAGTGACCCTTACCCTGCTGAATAAACACTGACTCTGTACGGTTACACAGTGAGTGACACTTACCTTGCTGAATAAACACTGACTCTGTACGGTTACACAGTGAGTGACCCTTACCCTGCTGAATAAACACTGACTCTGTACAGTTACACAGTGAGTGACCCTTACCTTGCTGAATAAACACTGACTCTGTACGGTTACACAGTGAGTGACCCTTACCCTGCTGAATAAACACTGACTCTGTACGGTTACACAGTGAGTGACCCTTACCCTGCTGAATAAACACTGACTCTGTACGGTTACACAGCGAGTGACCCTTACCCTGCTGAATAAACACTGACTCTGTACGGTTACACAGCGAGTGACCCTTACCCTGCTGAATAAACACTGACTCTGTACGGTTACACAGTGACCCTTACCCTGCTGAATAAACACTGACTCTGTACGGTTACACAGCGAGTGACCCTTACCCTGCTGAATAAACACTGACTCTGTACGGTTACACAGTGAGTGACCATTACCTTGCTGAATAAACACTGACTCTGTACGGTTACACAGTGACCCTTACCCTGCTGAATAAACACTGACCCTGTACGGTTACACAGTGAGTGACCCTTACCCTGCTGAATAAACACTGACTCTGTACGGTTACACAGTGAGTGACCCTTACCCTGCTGAATAAACACTGACTCTGTACGGTTACACAGTGACCCTTACCCTGCTGAATAAACACTGACCCTGTACGGTTACACAGTGAGTGACCCTTACCCTGCTGAATAAACACTGACTCTGTACGGTTACACAGTGAGTGACCCTTACCCTGCTGAATAAACACTGACTCTGTACGGTTACACAGCGAGTGACCCTTACCTTGCTGAATAAACACTGACTCTGTATGGTTACACAGTGAGTGACCCTTACACTGCTGAATAAAGACTGACTGTGGACGGTTACACAGTGAGTGACCCTTACCCTGCTGAATAAACCCTGACTCTGTACGGTTACACATTGACCCTTACCCTGCTGAATAAACACCAACTCTGTACGGTTACACAGCGAGTGACCCTTACCCTGCTGAATAAACACTGACTCTGTACGGTTACACAGTGAGTGACCCGTACCCTGCTGAATAAACACTGACTCTGTACGGTTACACAGTGAGTGACCCTTATCCTGCAGAATAAACACTGACTCTGTACGGTTACACAGTGAGTGACCCTTACCCTGCTGAATAAACCCTGACTCTGTACGGTTACACAGTGAGTGACCCTTACCCTGCTAAATAAACCCTGACTCTGTACGGTTACACAGCGAGTGACCCTTACCCTGCTGAATAAACCCTGACTCTGTACGGTTACACAGTGAGTGACCCTTACCCTGCAGAATAAACACTGACTCCGTACGGTTACACAGCGAGTGACCCTTACACTGCTGAATAAACACTGACTCTGTATGGTTACACAGTGAGTGACCCTAACCCTGCTGAATAAACACTGACTCTGTACGGTTACACAGCGAGTGACGCTTACCCTGCTGAATAAACACTGACTCTGTACGGTTACACAGCGAGTGACCCTTACCCTGCTGAATAAACCCTGACACTGTACGGTTACACAGTGAGTGACCCTTACCCTGCTGAATAAACACTGACTCTGTAAGGTTACACAGCGAGTGACCCTTACCCTGCTGAATAAACACTGACTCTGTACGGTTACACAGTGAGTGACACTTACCCTGCTGAATAAACCCTGACTCTATACGGTTACACAGTGAGTGACCCTTACCCTGCTGAATAAACACTGACTCTGTACGGTTACACAGCGAGTGACCCTTACCCTGCTGAATAAACCCTGACTCTGTACGGTTACACAGTGAGTGACCCTTACCCTGCTGAATAAACACTGACTCTGTACGGTTACACAGTGAGTGACCCTTACCCTGCTGAATAAACCCTGACTCTGTACGGTTACACAGCGAGTGACCCTGACCCTGCTGAATAAACACTGACTCTGTACGGTTACACAGCGAGTGACCCTTACCCTGCTGAATAAACACTGACTCTGTACGGTTACACAGTGAGTGACACTTACCCTGCTGAATAAACACTGACTCTGTACGGTTACACAGCAAGTGACCCTTACCCTGCTGAATAAACCCTGACTCTGTACGGTTACACAGTGAGTGACCCTTACCCTGCTGAATAAACACTGACTCTGTACGGTTACACAGCGAGTGACCCTTACCCTGCTGAATAAACACTGACTCTGTACGGTTACACAGTGAGTGACCCTTACCCTGCTGTATAAACCCTGACTCTGTACGGTTACACAGTGAGTGACCCTTACCCTGCTGTATAAACACTGACTCTGTACGGTTACACAGTGAGTGACCCTTACCCTGCTGAATAAACATTGACTCTGTACAGTTACACAATGAGTGACCCTTACCCTGCTGTATAAACCCTGACTCTGTACGGTTACACAGTGACCCTTACCCTACTGTATAAACACTGACTCTGTACGGTTACACAGGAGTGACCCTTACCCTGCTGAATAAACCCTGACTCCGTACGGTTACACAGTGAGTGACCCTTACCCTGCTGAATAAACCCTGACTCTGTACGGTTACACAGTGAGTGACCCTTACCCTGCTGTATAAACACTGACTCTGTACGGTTACACAGTGAGTGACCCTTACCCTGCTGTATAAACACTGACTCTGTACGGTTACACAGTGACCCTTACCCTACTGTATAAACACTGACTCTGTACGGTTACACAGGAGTGACCCTTACCCTGCTGAATAAACACTGACTCTGTACGGTTACACAGTGAGTGACCCTTACCCTGCTGAATAAACCCTGACTCTATACGGTTACACAGCGAGTGACCCTTACCCTGCTGAATAAACACTGACTCTGTACGGTTACACAGTGAGTGACCCTTACCCTGCTGAATAAACACTGACTCTGTACGGTTACACAGTGAGTGACCCTTACCCTGCTGAATAAACATTGACTCTGTACAGTTACACAGTGAGTGACCCTTACCCTGCTGTATAAACCCTGACTCTGTACGGTTACACAGTGAGTGACCCTTACCCTGCTGTATAAACACTGACTCTGTACGGTTACACAGTGAGTGACCCTTACCCTGCTGAATAAACCCTGACTCTGTACAGTTACACAGTGAGTGACCCTTACCCTGCAGAATAAACACTGACTCTGTACGGTTACACAGTGAGTGACCCTTACCCTGCTGTATAAACACTGACTCTGTACGGTTACACAGCGAGTGACCCTTACCCTGCTGTATAAACACTGACTCTGTACGGTTGCACAGGAGTGACCCTTACCCTACTGTATAAACACTGACTCTGTACGGTTACACAGGAGTGACCCACACCCTGCTGAATAAACACTGACTCTGTACGGTTACACAGTGACCCTTACCCTGCTGTATAAACCCTGACTCTGTACGGTTACACAGCGAGTGACCCTTACCCTGCTGAATAAACACTGACTCTGTACGGTTACACAGTGAGTGACCCTTACCCTGCTGAATAAACACTGACTCTGTACGGTTACACAGTGAGTGACCCTTACCCTGCTGAATAAACACTGACTCTGTACGGTTACACAGCGAGTGACCCTTACCCTGCTGAATAAACACTGACTCTGTACGGTTACACAGTGAGTGACCCTTACACTGCTGAATAAAGACTGACTGTGGACGGTTACACAGTGAGTGACCCTTACCCTGCTGAATAAACACTGACTCTGTACGGTTACACAGCGAGTGACCCTTACCCTGCTGAATAAACACTGACTCTGTACGGTTACACAGTGAGTGACCCTTACCCTGCTGAATAAACCCTGACTCTGTACGGTTACACATTGACCCTTACCCTGCTGAATAAACACCAACTCTGTACGGTTACACAGCGAGTGACCCTTACCCTGCTGAATAAACACTGACTCTGTACGGTTACACAGCGAGTGACCCTTACCCTGCTGAATAAACCCTGACTCTGTACAGTTACACAGTGAGTGACCCTTACCCTGCTGAATAAACACTGACTCTGTACAGTTACACAGCGAGTGACCCTTACCCTGCTGAATAAACACTGACTCTGTACGGTTACACAGTGAGTGACCCTTACCATGCAGAATAAACACTGATTCTGTACGGTTACACAGTGAGTGACCCTTACCCTGCTGAATAAACACTGACTCTGTACGGTTACACAGTGAGTGACCCTTACCCTGCTGAATAAACACTGACTCTGTACGGTTACACAGTGAGTGACCCTTACCCTGCTGAATAAACACTGACTCTGTACGGTTACACAGTGAGTGACCCTTACCCTGCTGAATAAACACTGACTCTGTACAGTTACACAGTGAGTGACCCTTACCCTGCTGAATAAACACTGACTCTGTACGGTTTCACAGTGAGTGACCCTTACCCTGCTGAATAAACACTGACTCTGTACGGTTTCACAGTGAGTGACCCTTACCCTGCTGAATAAACACTGACTCTGTACAGTTACACAGTGAGTGACCCTTACCCTGCTGAATAAACACTGACTCTGTACGGTTACACAGCGAGTGACCCTTACCCTGCTGAATAAACACTGACTCTGTACGGTTTCACAGTGAGTGACCCTTACCCTGCTGAATAAACACTGACTCTGTACAGTTACACAGTGAGTGACCCTTACCCTGCTGAATAAACACTGACTCTGTACGGTTACACAGTGAGTGACCCTTACCCTGCTGAATAAACACTGACTCTGTACGGTTACACAGCGAGTGACCCTTACCCTGCTGAATAAACCCTGACTCTGTACGGTTACACAGTGAGTGACCGTTACCCTGCTGAATAAACACTGACTCTGTACGGTTACACAGTGAGTGACACTTACCCTGCTGAATAAACCCTGACTCTATACGGTTACACAGTGAGTGACCCTTACCCTGCTGAATAAACCCTGACTCTATATGGTTACACAGTGAGTGACCCTTACCCTGCTGAATAAACACTGACTCTGTACGGTTACACAGCGAGTGACCCTTACCCTGCTGAATAAACACTGACTCTGTACGGTTACACAGTGAGTGACCCTTACCCTGCTGAATAAACACTGACTCTGTACGGTTACCCAGCGAGTGACCCTTACCCTGCTGAATAAACACTGACTCTGTACGGTTACACAGTGAGTGACCCTTACCCTGCTGTATAAACCCTGACTCTGTACGGTTACACAGTGAGTGACCCTTACCCTGCTGAATAAACACTGTCTCTGTACGGTTACAAAGTGAGTGACCCTTACCCTGCTGAATAAACCCTGACTCTGTACGGTTACACAGTGAGTGACCCTTACCCTGCTGAATAAACACTGACTCTGTACGGTTACACAGTGAGTGACCCTTACCCTGCTGAATAAACACTGACTCTGTACGGTTACACAGCGAGTGACCCTTACCCTGCTGAATAAACCCTGACTCTGTACGGTTACACAGTGAGTGACCCTTACCCTGCTGAATAAACACTGACTCTGTACGGTTACACAGTGAGTGACACTTACCCTGCTGAATAAACACTGACTCTGTACGGTTACACAGTGAGTGACCCTTACCCTGCTGAATAAACACCGACTCTGTACGGTTACACAGCGAGTGACCCTTACCCTGCTGAATAAACACTGACTCTGTACGGTTACACAGTGAGTGACCCTTACCCTGCTGAATAAACACTGACTCTGTACGGTTACACAGTGAGTGACACTTACCCTGCTGAATAAACCCTGACTCTATACGGTTACACAGTGAGTGACCCTTACCCTGCTGAATAAACACTGACTCTGTACGGTTACACAGCGAGTGACCCTTACTCTGCTGAATAAACCCTGAATCTGTACGGTTACACAGTGAGTGACCCTTACCCTGCTGTATAAACACTGACTCTGTACGGTTACACAGTGAGTGACCCTTACCCTGCTGAATAAACACTGACTCTGTACGGTTACACAGCGAGTGACCCTTACCCTGCTGAATAAACACTGACTCTGTACGGTTACACAGTGAGTGACCCTTACCCTGCTGTATAAACCCTGACTCTGTACGGTTACACAGTGTGTGACCCTTACCCTGCTGAATAAACATTGACTCTGTACAGTTACACAGTGAGTGACCCTTACCCTGCTGTATAAACCCTGACTCTGTACGGTTACACAGTGACCCTTACCCTACTGTATAAACACTGACTCTGTACGGTTACACAGGAGTGACCCTTACCCTGCTGAATAAACCCTGACTCTGTACGGTTACACAGTGAGTGACCCTTACCCTGCTGAATAAACCCTGACTCTGTACGGTTACACAGTGAGTGACCCGTACCCTGCTGTATAAACACTGACTCTGTACGGTTACACAGTGAGTGACCCTTACCCTGCTGTATAAACACTGACTCTGTACGGTTACACAGTGACCCTTACCCTGCTGAATAAACACTGACTCTGTACGGTTACACAGGAGTGACCCTTACCCTGCTGTATAAACCCTGACTCTGTACAGTTACACAGTGAGTGACCCTTACCCTGCTGGAAAACACTGACTCTGTACGGTTGCACAGGAGTGACCCTTACCCTGCTGAATAAACACTGACTCTGTACGGTTACACAGTGACCCTTACCCTGCTGTATAAACCCTGACTCTGTACGGTTACACAGCGAGTGACCCTTACCCTGCTGAATAAACACTGACTCTGTACGGTTACACAGTGAGTGACCCTTACCCTGCTGAATAAACACTGACTCTGTACGGTTACACAGTGAGTGACCCTTACCCTGCAGAATAAACACTGACTCTGTACGGTTACACAGTGAGTGACACTTACCTTGCTGAATAAACACTGACTCTGTATGGTTACACAGTGAGTGACCCTTACACTGCTGAATAAACCCTGTCTCTGTACGGTTACACATTGACCCTTACCCTGCTGAATAAACACCAACTCTGTACGGTTACACAGCGAGTGACCCTTACCCTGCTGAATAAACACTGACTCTGTACGGTTGCACAGTGAGTGACCCTTACCCTGCTGAATAAACACTGACTCTGTACGGTTACACAGTGAGTGACCCTTACCCTGCTGAATAAACACTGACTCTGTACGGTTACACAGTGAGTGACTCTTACCCTGCTGAATAAACACTGACTCTGTACGGTTACACAGTGAGTGACCCTTACCCTGCTGAATAAACACTGACTCTGTATGGTTACACAGTGAGTGACCCTTACCCTGCAGAATAAACACTGACTCTGTACGACTACACAGTGAGTGACCCTTACCCTGCAGAATAAACACTGACTCTGTACGGTTACTCAGTGAGTGACCCTTACCATGCAGAATAAACACTGACTCTGTACGGTTACTCAGTGAGTGACCCTTACCATGCAGAATAAACACTGACTCTGTACGACTACACAGTGAGTGACCCTTACCCTGCTGAATAAACACTGACTCTGTACGGTTACACAGTGACTGACCCTTACCCTGCTGAATAAACACTGACTCTGTACGGTTACACGGTGAGTGACCCTTACACTGCTGAATAAAGACTGACTGTGGACGGTTACACAGTGAGTGACCCTTACCCTGCTGAATAAACACTGACTCTGTACGGTTACACAGTGACCCTTACCCTGCTGAATAAACACTGACTCTGTACGGTTACACAGTGACTGACCCTTACCCTGCTGAATAAACCCTGACTCTGTACGGTTACACAGTGAGTGACCCTAACCCTGCTGAATATACACTGACTCTGTACAGTTACACAGCGAGTGACCCTTACCCTGCTGAATAAACCCTGACTCTGTACAGTTACACAGCGAGTGACCCTTACCCTGCAGTATAAACACTGACTCTGTACGGTTACACAGTGAGTGACCCTTACCCTGCTGTATAAACACTGACTCTGTACGGTTACACAGTGAGTGACCCTTACCCTGCTGAATAAACACTGACTCTGTACGGTAACACTGTGAGTGACCCTTACCCTGCTGAATAAACCCTGACTCTGTACGGTTACACAGTGAGTGACCCTAACCCTGCTGAATAAACCCTGACTGTGTACAGTTACACAGTGAGTGACCCTTACCCTGCAGTATAAACACTGACTCTGTACGGTTACACAGTGAGTGACCCTTACCCTGCTGAATAAACACTGACTCTGTACGGTTACACTGTGAGTGACCCTTACCCTGCTGAATAAACCCTGACTCTGTACGGTTACACAGTGAGTGACCCTAACCCTGCTGAATATACACTGACTCTGTACAGTTACACAGCGAGTGACGCTTACCCTGCTGAATAAACCCTGACTCTGTACAGTTACACAGCGAGTGACCCTTACCCTGCTGAATAAACCCTGACTGTGTACAGTTACACAGTGAGTGACCCTTACCCTGCAGTATAAACACTGACTCTGTACGGTTACACAGTGAGTGACCCTTACCCTGCTGAATAAACACTGACTCTGTACGGTTACACTGTGAGTGACCCTTACCCTGCTGAATAAACACTGACTCTGTACGGTTACACAGTGAGTGACCCTTACCCTGCTGAATAAACACTGACTCTGTACAGTTACACAGTGAGTGACCCTTACCCTGCTGAATAAACACTGACTCTGTACGGTTACACAGTGAGTGATCCTTACCCTGCTGAATAAACACTGACTCTGTACGGTTACACGGTGAGTGACCCTTACCCTGCTGAATAAACCCTGACTCTGTACGGTTACACAGCGAGTGACCCTTACCCTGCTGAATAAACCCTGACTCTGTACGGTTACACAGTGAGTGACCCTTCCCCTGCTGAATAAACACTGACTCTGTTACGGTTACACAGTGAGTGACCCTTACCCTGCTGAATAAACCCTGACTCTGTACGGTTACACAGCGAGTGACCCTTACCCTGCTGAATAAACCCTGGCTCTGTACGTTTCCACAGTGAGTGACCCTTACCCTGCTGAATAAACACTGGCTTTATACAGTTACACAGTGAGTGACCCTTACCCTGCTGAATAAACACTGACTCTGTACAGTTACACAGTGAGTGACCCTTACCCTGCTGAATAAACACTGACTCTGTACGGTTACACAGTGAGTGACCCTTACCCTGCTGAATAAACACTGACTCTGTACGGTTACACAGTGAGTGACCCTTACCCTGCTGAATAAACACTGACTCTGTTTGGTTACACAGTGAGTGACCCTTACCCTGCTGAATAAACACTGACTCTGTACGGTTACACAGTGACCCTTACCCTGCTGAATAAACCCTGACTCTGTACGGTTGCACAGTGAGTGACCCTTACCCTGCTGAATAAACACTGACTCTGTACGGTTACACAGTGAGTGACCCTTACCCTGCTGAATAAACACTGACTCTGTACGGTTACACAGTGACCCTTACCCTGCTGAATAAACACTGACTCTGTACGGTTACACAGTGACTGACACTTACCCTGCTGAATAAACCCTGACTCTGTACGGTTACACAGTGAGTGACCCTTACCCTGCTGAATAAACACTGACTCTGTACTGTTACACAGTGAGTGACCCTTACCCTGCTGAATAAACCCTGACTCTGTACGGTTACACAGTGAGTGACCCTTACCCTGCTGAATAAACACTGACTCTATACGGTTACACAGTGAGTGACCCTTACCCTGCTGAATAAACACTGACTCTGTACGGTTACACAGTGAGTGACCCTTACCCTGCTGAATAAACACTGACTCTGTACGGTTACACAGTGACTGACCCTTACCCTGCTGTATAAACACTGACTCTGTACGGTTACACAGTGAGTGACCCTTACCCTGCTGAATAAACCCTGACTCTGTACGGTTACAAATTGACCCTTACCCTGCTGAATAAACACTGACTCTGTACGGTTACACAGTGAGTGACCCTTACCCTGCTGAATAAACCCTGACTCTGTACAGTTACACAGCAAGTGACCCTTACCCTGCTGCATAAACCCTGAATCTGTACGGTTACACTGTGAGTGACCCTTACCCTGCTGAATAAACACTGACTCTGTACAGTTACACAGCGAGTGACCCTTACCCTGCTGAATAAACCCTGACTCTGTACGGTTACACAGTGAGTGACCCTTACCCTGCTGAATAAACACTGACTCTGTACGGTTACACAGTGAGTGACCCTTACCCTGCTGAATAAACACTGACTCTGTACGGTTACACAGTGAGTGACCCTGACCCTGCAGAATAAACACTGACTCTGTACGGTTACACAGCGAGTGACCCTTACCCTGCTGAATAAACACTGACTCTGTACGGTTACACAGTGAGTGACCCTAACCCTGCTGAATATACACTGACTCTGTACAGTTACACAGCGAGTGACCCTTACCCTGCTGAATAAACCCTGACTCTGTACAGTTACACAGCGAGTGACCCTTACCCTGCTGAATAAACCCTGACTGTGTACAGTTACACAGTGAGTGACCCTTACCCTGCTGAATAAACACTGACTCTGTACGGTTACACTGTGAGTGACCCTTACGCTGCTGAATAAACACTGACTCTGTACGGTTACACAGTGAGTGACCCTTACCCTGCTGAATAAACACTGACTCTGTACAGTTACACAGTGAGTGACCCTTACCCTGCTGAATAAACACTGACTCTGTACGGTTACACAGTGAGTGATCCTTACCCTGCTGAATAAACACTGACTCTGTACGGTTACACGGTGAGTGACCCTTACCCTGCTGAATAAATCCTGACTCTGTACGGTTACACAGCGAGTGACCCTTACCCTGCTGAATAAACCCAGACTCTGTACGGTTACACAGTGAGTGACCCTTCCCCTGCTGAATAAACACTGACTCTGTACGGTTACACAGTGAGTGACCCTTACCCTGCTGAATAAACCCTGACTCTGTACGGTTACACTGCGAGTGACCCTTACCCTGCTGAATAAACCCTGACTCTGTACGGTTACACAGTGAGTGACCCTTACCCTGCTGAATAAACACTGGCTTTATACAGTTACACAGTGAGTGACCCTTACCCTGCTGAATAAACACTGACTCTGTACAGTTACACAGTGAGTGACCCTTACCCTGCTGAATAAACACTGACTCTGTACGGTTACACAGTGAGTGACCCTTACCCTGCTGAATAAACACTGACTCTGTACGGTTACACAGTGAGTGACCCTTACCCTGCTGAATAAACACTGACTCTGTTTGGTTACACAGTGAGTGACCCTTACCCTGCTGAATAAACACTGACTCTGTACGGTTACACAGTGACCCTTACCCTGCTGAATAAACCCTGACTCTGTACGGTTACACAGTGAGTGACCCTTACCCTGCTGAATAAACACTGACTCTGTACGGTTACACAGTGAGTGACCCTTACCCTGCTGAATAAACACTGACTCTGTACGGTTACACAGTGACCCTTACCCTGCTGAATAAACACTGACTCTGTACGGTTACACAGTGACTGACCCTTACCCTGCTGAATAAACCCTGACTCTGTACGGTTACACAGTGAGTGACCCTTACCCTGCTGAATAAACACTGACTCTGTACTGTTACACAGTGAGTGACCCTTACCCTGCTGAATAAACCCTGACTCGGTACGGTTACACAGTGAGTGACCCTTACCCTGCTGAATAAACACTGACTCTGTACGGTTACACAGTGAGTGACCCTTACCCTGCTGAATAAACACTGAATCTGTACGGTTACACAGTGAGTGACCCTTACCCTGCTGAATAAACACTGACTCTGTTCGGTTACACAGCGAGTGACCCTTACCCTGCTGAATAAACCCTGACTCTGTACGGTTACACAGCGAGTGACCCTTACCCTGCTGAATAAACCCTGACTCTGTTCGGTTACACAGCGAGTGACCCTTACCCTGCTGAATAAATACTGACTCTGTACGGTTACACAGTGACCCTTACCCTGCTGAATAATCCCTGACTCTGTACGGTTACACAGCGAGTGACCCTTACCCTGCTGAATAAACACTGACTCTGTACGGTTACACAGTGAGTGACCCTTACCCTGCTGAATAAACCCTGACTCTGTACGGTTACACTGTGAGTGACCCTTACCCTGCTGAATAAACACTGACTCTGTACGTTCACACAGCGAGTGACCCTTACCCTGCTGAATAAACACTGACTCTGTACGGTTACACATTGAGTGACCCTTACCCTGCTGAATAAACCCTGACTCTGTTCGGTTAAACAGTGAGTGACCCTTACCCTGCTGAATAAACCCTGACTCTGTACGGTTACACAGTGACCCTTACCCTGCTGAATAAACACTGACTCTGTTCGGTTAAACAGTGAGTGACCCTTATCCTGCTGAATAAACACAGACTCTGTACGGTTACACAGTGAGTGACCCTTACCCTGCTGAATAAACCCTGACTCTGTACGGTTACACAGTGAGTGACCCTTACCCTGCTGAATAAACACTGACTCTGTACGGTTACACAGTGAGTGACCCTTTCCCTGCTGAATAAACACTGACTCTGTACAGTTACACAGTGACCCTTACCCTGCTGAATAAACACTGACTCTGTACAGTTACACAGTGAGTGACCCTTACCCTGCTGTATAAACCCTGACTCTGTACAGTTACACAGTGACCCTTACCCTGCTGAATAAACCCTGACTCTGTACAGTTACACAGTGACCCTTACCCTGCTGAACGAACACTGACTCTGTACGGTTACACAGCGAGTGACCCTTACCCTGCTGAATAAACACTGACCCTGTACGGTTACACAGTGAGTGACCCTTACCCTGCTGAATAAACACTGACTCTGTACGGTTACACAGTGAGTGACCCTTACCCTGCTGAATAAACACTGAGTCTGTATGGTTACACAGCGAGTGACCCTTACCCTGCTGAATAAACCCTGACTCTGTACGTTTACACAGCGAGTGACCCTTACCCTGCTGAATAAACACTGACTCTATACGGTTACACAGTGAGTGACCCTTACACTGCTGAATAAACCCTGACTCTGTACGGTTACACAGTGACCCTTACCCTGCTGAATAAACACTGACTCTGTACAGTTACACAGCGAGTGACCCTTACCCTGCTGAATAAACCCTGACTCTGTACGGTTACACAGTGAGTGACCCTTACCCTGCTGAATAAACACTGACTCTGTACGGTTACACAGTGAGTGACCCTTACCCTGCTGAATAAACACTGACTCTGTACGGTTACACAGTGAGTGACCCTGACCCTGCAGAATAAACACTGACTCTGTACGGTTACACAGCGAGTGACCCTTACCCTGCTGAATAAACACTGACTCTGTACGGTTACACAGTGAGTGACCCTAACCCTGCTGAATATACACTGACTCTGTACAGTTACACAGCGAGTGACCCTTACCCTGCTGAATAAACCCTGACTCTGTACAGTTACACAGCGAGTGACCCTTACCCTGCTGAATAAACCCTGACTGTGTACAGTTACACAGTGAGTGACCCTTACCCTGCTGAATAAACACTGACTCTGTACGGTTACACTGTGAGTGACCCTTACGCTGCTGAATAAACACTGACTCTGTACGGTTACACAGTGAGTGACCCTTACCCTGCTGAATAAACACTGACTCTGTACAGTTACACAGTGAGTGACCCTTACCCTGCTGAATAAACACTGACTCTGTACGGTTACACAGTGAGTGATCCTTACCCTGCTGAATAAACACTGACTCTGTACGGTTACACGGTGAGTGACCCTTACCCTGCTGAATAAATCCTGACTCTGTACGGTTACACAGCGAGTGACCCTTACCCTGCTGAATAAACCCAGACTCTGTACGGTTACACAGTGAGTGACCCTTCCCCTGCTGAATAAACACTGACTCTGTACGGTTACACAGTGAGTGACCCTTACCCTGCTGAATAAACCCTGACTCTGTACGGTTACACTGCGAGTGACCCTTACCCTGCTGAATAAACCCTGACACTGTACGGTTACACAGTGAGTGACCCTTACCCTGCTGAATAAACACTATCTCTGTACGGTTACACAGTGAGTGACCCTTACCCTGCTGAATAAACACTGGCTTTATACAGTTACACAGTGAGTGACCCTTACCCTGCTGAATAAACACTGACTCTGTACAGTTACACAGTGAGTGACCCTTACCCTGCTGAATAAACACTGACTCTGTACGGTTACACAGTGAGTGACCCTTACCCTGCTGAATAAACACTGACTCTGTACGGTTACACAGTGAGTGACCCTTACCCTGCTGAATAAACACTGACTCTGTTTGGTTACACAGTGAGTGACCCTTACCCTGCTGAATAAACACTGACTCTGTACGGTTACACAGTGACCCTTACCCTGCTGAATAAACCCTGACTCTGTACGGTTACACAGTGAGTGACCCTTACCCTGCTGAATAAACACTGACTCTGTACGGTTACACAGTGAGTGACCCTTACCCTGCTGAATAAACACTGACTCTGTACGGTTACACAGTGACCCTTACCCTGCTGAATAAACACTGACTCTGTACGGTTACACAGTGACTGACCCTTACCCTGCTGAATAAACCCTGACTCTGTACGGTTACACAGTGAGTGACCCTTACCCTGCTGAATAAACACTGACTCTGTACTGTTACACAGTGAGTGACCCTTACCCTGCTGAATAAACCCTGACTCGGTACGGTTACACAGTGAGTGACCCTTACCCTGCTGAATAAACACTGACTCTGTACGGTTACACAGTGAGTGACCCTTACCCTGCTGAATAAACACTGACTCTGTACGGTTACACAGTGAGTGACCCTTACCCTGCTGAATAAACACTGACTCTGTTCGGTTACACAGCGAGTGACCCTTACCCTGCTGAATAAACCCTGACTCTGTACGGTTACACAGCGAGTGACCCTTACCCTGCTGAATAAACCCTGACTCTGTTCGGTTACACAGCGAGTGACCCTTACCCTGCTGAATAAATACTGACTCTGTACGGTTACACAGTGACCCTTACCCTGCTGAATAATCCCTGACTCTGTACGGTTACACAGCGAGTGACCCTTACCCTGCTGAATAAACACTGACTCTGTACGGTTACACAGTGAGTGACCCTTACCCTGCTGAATAAACCCTGACTCTGTACGGTTACACTGTGAGTGACCCTTACCCTGCTGAATAAACACTGACTCTGTACGTTCACACAGCGAGTGACCCTTACCCTGCTGAATAAACACTGACTCTGTACGGTTACACATTGAGTGACCCTTACCCTGCTGAATAAACCCTGACTCTGTTCGGTTAAACAGTGAGTGACCCTTACCCTGCTGAATAAACCCTGACTCTGTACGGTTACACAGTGACCCTTACCCTGCTGAATAAACACTGACTCTGTTCGGTTAAACAGTGAGTGACCCTTATCCTGCTGAATAAACACAGACTCTGTACGGTTACACAGTGAGTGACCCTTACCCTGCTGAATAAACCCTGACTCTGTACGGTTACACAGTGAGTGACCCTTACCCTGCTGAATAAACACTGACTCTGTACGGTTACACAGTGAGTGACCCTTTCCCTGCTGAATAAACACTGACTCTGTACAGTTACACAGTGACCCTTACCCTGCTGAATAAACACTGACTCTGTACAGTTACACAGTGAGTGACCCTTACCCTGCTGTATAAACCCTGACTCTGTACAGTTACACAGTGACCCTTACCCTGCTGAATAAACCCTGACTCTGTACAGTTACACAGTGACCCTTACCCTGCTGAACGAACACTGACTCTGTACGGTTACACAGCGAGTGACCCTTACCCTGCTGAATAAACACTGACCCTGTACGGTTACACAGTGAGTGACCCTTACCCTGCTGAATAAACACTGACTCTGTACGGTTACACAGTGAGTGACCCTTACCCTGCTGAATAAACACTGAGTCTGTATGGTTACACAGCGAGTGACCCTTACCCTGCTGAATAAACCCTGACTCTGTACGTTTACACAGCGAGTGACCCTTACCCTGCTGAATAAACACTGACTCTATACGGTTACACAGTGAGTGACCCTTACACTGCTGAATAAACACTGACTCTGTACGGTTACACAGTGACCCTTACCCTGCTGAATAAACACTGACTCTGTACGGTTCCACAGTGAGTGACCCTTACCCTGCTGAATAAACACAGACTCTGTACGGTTACACAGTGAGTGACCCTTACCCTGCTGAATAAACATTGACTCTGTACGGTTACACAGTGAGTGACCCTTACCCTGCTGAATAAACACTGACTCTGTACGGTTACACAGTGACCCTTACCCTGCTGAATAAACACTGACTCTGTACGGTTACACAGTGAGTGACCCTTACCCTGCTGAATAAACACTGACTCTATACGGTTAGACAGTGACCCTTACCCTGCAGAATAAACACTGACTCTGTACGGTTACACAGTGAGTGACCCTTACCCTGCTGAATAAACCCTGACTATGTACGGTTACACAGTGAGTGACCCTTACCCTGCTGAATAAACCCTGACTGTGTACGGTTACACAGTGAGTGACCCTTACCCTGCTGAATAAACCCTGACTCTGTACGGTTACACAGTGAGTGACCCTTACCCTGCTGAATAAACACTGACTCTGTACGGTTACACAGTGAGTGACCCTTACCCTGCTGAATAAACACTGACTCTGTACGGTTACACAGTGAGTGACCCTTACCCTGCTGAATAAACACTGACTCTGTACGGTTACACAGTGAGTGACCCTTACCCTGCTGAATAAACACTGACTCTGTACGGTTACACAGTGAGTGACCCTTACCCTGCTGAATAAACCCTGACTCTGTACAGTTACACAGTGAGTGACCCTTACCCTGCTGAATAAACACTGACTCTGTACGGTTGCACAGGAGTGACCCTTACCCTGCTGTATAAACAGTGAGTCTGTACGGTTACACAGTGAGTGACCCTTACCCTGCTGAATAAACACTGACTCTGTACGGTTACACAGTGAGTGACCCTTACCCTGCTGAATAAACACTGACTCTGTACGGTTACACAGTGACCCTTCCCCTACTGAATAAACACTGACTCTGTACGGTTACACAGGAGTGACCCTTACCCTGCTGAATAAACCCTGACTCTGTACAGTTACACAGTGAGTGACCCTTACCCTGCTGTATAAACCCTGACTCTGTACGGTTACACAGTGAGTGACCCTTACCCTGCTGTATAAACCCTGACTCTGTACGGTTGCACAGTGAGTGACCCTTAACCTGCTGAATAAACACTGACTCTGTACGGTTACACAGTGAGTGACCCTTCCCCTACTGAATAAACACTGACTCTGTACGGTTACACAGGAGTGACCCTTACCCTGCTGAATAAACACTGACTCTGTACGGTTACACAGTGAGTGACCCTTACCCTGCTGTATAAACCCTGACTCTGTACGGTTACACAATGAGTGACCCTTACCCTGCTGAATAAACCCTGACTGTGTACGGTTACACAGTGAGTGACCCTTACCCTGCTGAATAAACACTGACTCTGTACGGTTACACAGCGAGTGACCCTTACCCTGCTGAATAGACCCTGACTCTGTACGGTTACACAGCGAGTGACCCTTTCCCTGCTGAATAAACACTGACCCTGTACGGTTACACAGTGAGTGACACTTACCCTGCTGAATAAACACTGACTCTGTACGGTTACACAGCGAGTGACCCTTACCCTGCTGAATAAACCCTGACTCTGTACGGTTACACAGTGAGTGACCCTTCCCCTGCTGAATAAACACTGACTCTGTACGGTTACACAGCGAGTGACCCTTACCCTGCTGAATAGACCCTGACTCTGTACGGTTACACAGTGAGTGACCCTTACCCTGCTGAATAAACACTGACTCTGTACGGTTACACAACGAGTGACCCTTACCCTGCTGAATAAACACTGACTCTGTACGGTTACACAGTGAGTGACCCTTACCCTGCTGTATAAACAGTGAGTCTGTACGGTTGCACAGGAGTGACCCTTACCCTGCTGAATAAACACTGACTCTGTACGGTTACACAGGAGTGACCCTTACCCTGCTGAATAAACACTGACTCTGTACGGTTACACAGTGAGTGACCCTTACCCTGCTGTATAAGCCCTGACTCTGTACGGTTACACATTGAGTGACCCTTACCCTGCTGTATAAACACTGACTCTGTACAGTTACACAGTGAGTGACCTTTACCCTGCTGTATAAACCCTGACTCTGTACAGTTACACAGTGAGTGACCCTTACCCTGCTGAATAAACACTGACTCTGTACGGTTACACAGTGAGTGACCCTTACCCTGCTGAATAAACCCTGACTCTGTACGGTTACACAGTGAGTGACCCTTACCCTGCTGAATAAACCCTGACTCTGTACGGTTACACAGTGAGTGACCCTTACCCTGCTGTATAAACCCTGACTCTGCACGGTTACACAGGAGTGACCCTTACCCTGCTGAATAAACACTGACTCTGTACGGTTACACAGTGAGTGACCCTTACCCTGCTGAATAAACACTGACTCTGTACAGTTACACAGTGAGTGACCCTTACCCTGCTGTATAAACCCTGACTCTGTACGGTTACACAGTGAGTGACCCTTACCCTGCTGTATAAACCCTGACTCTGTACGGTTACACAGGAGTGACCCTTACCCTGCTGTATAAACAGTGACTCTGTACGGTTACACAGGAGTGACCCTTACCCTGCTGAATAAACACTGACTCTGTACGGTTACACAGTGAGTGACCCTTACCCTGCTGAATAAACACTGACTCTGTACGGTTACACACTGAGTGACCCTTACCCTGCTGAATAAACCCTGACTCTGTACAGTTACACAGTGAGTGACCCTTACCCTGCTGTATAAACCCTGACTCTGTACGGTTGCACAGGAGTGACCCTTACCCTGCTGTATAAACAGTGACTCTGTACGGTTACACAGGAGTGACCCTTACCCTGCTGAATAAACACTGACTCTGTACGGTTACACAGTGACCCTTACCCTGCTGTATAAACCCTGACTCTGTACGGTTACACAGCGAGTGACCCTTACCCTGCTGAATAAACACTGACTCTGTACGGTTACACAGTGAGTGACCCTTACCCTGCTGAATAAACACTGACTCTGTACGGTTACACAGTGACCCTTACCCTGCTGCATAAACCCTGACTCTGTACGGTTACACAGCGAGTGACCCTTCCCCTGCTGAATAAACCCTGACTCTGTACGGTTACACAGTGAGTGACTCTTACCCTGCTGAATAAACACTGACTCTGTACGGTTACACAGTGAGTGACCCTTACCCTGCTGAATAAACACTGACTCTGTACGGTTACACAGTGAGTGACCCTTCCCCTGCTGAATAAACACTGACTCTGTACGGTTACACAGTGAGTGACCCTTCCCCTGCTGAATAAACCCTGACTCTGTACGGTTACACAGCGAGTGACCCTTACCCTGCTGAATAAACACTGACTCTGTACGGTTACACAGTGAGTGACCCTTACCCTGCTGAATAAACACTGACTCTGTACGGTTACACAGTGACCCTTACCCTGCTGTATAAACCCTGACTCTGTACGGTTACACAGTGAGTGACCCTTACCCTGCTGAATAAACACTGACTCTGTACGGTTACACAGTGACCCTTACCCTGCTGTATAAACCCTGACTCTGTACGGTTACACAGCGAGTGACCCTTACCCTGCTGAATAAACACTGACTCTGTACGGTTACACAGTGACCCTTCCCCTGCTGAATAAACACTGACTCTGTACGGTTACACAGTGAGTGACCCTTCCCCTGCTGAATAAACCCTGACTCGATACGGTTACACAGTGAGTGACCCTTACCCTGCTGAATAAACACTGACTCTGTACGGTTACACAGTGACCCTTACCCTGCTGCATAAACCCTGACTCTGTACGGTTACACAGCGAGTGACCCTTCCCCTGCTGAATAAACACTGACTCTGTACGGTTACACAGTGAGTGACCCTTACCCTGCTGAATAAACCCTGACTCTGTACGGTTACACAGTGAGTGACCCTTACCCTGCTGAATAAACACTGACTCTGTACGGTTACACTGCGAGTGACCCTTACCCTGCTGAATAAACACTGACTCTGTACGGTTACACAGTGAGTGACCCTTACCCTGCTGAATAAACCCTGACTCTGTACGGTTACACAGTGAGTGACCCTTACCCTGCTGAATAAACCCTGACTGTACGGTTACACAGTGAGTGACCCTTACCCTGCTGAATAAACACTGACTCTGTACGGTTACACAGTGAGTGACCCTTACCCTGCTGAATAAACACTGACTCTGTACGGTTACACAGTGAGTGACCCTTACCCTGCTGAATAAACACTGACTCTGTACGGTTACACAGTGAGTGACCCTTACCCTGCTGAATAAACACTGACTCTGTACGGTTACACAGTGAGTGACCCTTACCCTGCTGTATAAACACTGACTCTGTACGGTTACACAGTGAGTGACCCTTACCCTGCTGAATAAACACTGACTCTGTACGGTTACACAGTGAGTGACCCTTACCCTGCTGAATAAACACTGACTCTGTACGGTTACACAGTGAGTGACCCTTACCCTGCTGAATAAACACTGACTCTGTACGGTTACACAGTGAGTGACCCTTACCCTGCTGTATAAACCCTGACTCTGTACGGTTACACAGTGAGTGACCCTTACCCTGCTGAATAAACACTGACTCTGTACGGTTACATAGTGAGTGACCCTTACCCTGCTGAATAAACCCTGACTCTGTACAGTTACACAGTGAGTGACCCTTACCCTGCTGTATAAACAGTGACTCTGTACGGTTACACAGGAGTGACCCTTACCCTGCTGAATAAACACTGACTCTGTACGGTTACACAGTGAGTGACCCTTACCCTGCTGAATAAACACTGACTCTGTACGGTTACACAGTGAGTGACCCTTACCCTGCTAAATAAACACTGACTCTGTACGGTTACACAGTGACCCTTACCCTGCTGAATAAACACTGACTCTGTACGGTTACACAGTGAGTGACCCTTACCCTGCTGAATAAACACTGACTCTATACGGTTAGACAGTGACCCTTACCCTGCAGAATAAACACTGACTCTGTACGGTTACACAGTGAGTGACCCTTACCCTGCTGAATAAACCCTGACTATGTACGGTTACACAGTGAGTGACCCTTACCCTGCTGAATAAACCCTGACTGTGTACGGTTACACAGTGAGTGACCCTTACCCTGCTGAATAAACCCTGACTCTGTACGGTTACACAGTGAGTGACCCTTACCCTGCTGAATAAACACTGACTCTGTACGGTTACACAGTGAGTGACCCTTACCCTGCTGAATAAACACTGACTCTGTACGGTTACACAGTGAGTGACCCTTACCCTGCTGAATAAACACTGACTCTGTACGGTTACACAGTGAGTGACCCTTACCCTGCTGTATAAACCCTGACTCTGTACGGTTACACAGTGAGTGACCCTTACCCTGCTGAATAAACCCTGACTCTGTACAGTTACACAGTGAGTGACCCTTACCCTGCTGAATAAACACTGACTCTGTACGGTTGCACAGGAGTGACCCTTACCCTGCTGTATAAACAGTGAGTCTGTACGGTTACACAGTGAGTGACCCTTACCCTGCTGAATAAACACTGACTCTGTACGGTTACACAGTGAGTGACCCTTACCCTGCTGAATAAACACTGACTCTGTACGGTTACACAGTGACCCTTCCCCTACTGAATAAACACTGACTCTGTACGGTTACACAGGAGTGACCCTTACCCTGCTGAATAAACCCTGACTCTGTACAGTTACACAGTGAGTGACCCTTACCCTGCTGTATAAACCCTGACTCTGTACGGTTACACAGTGAGTGACCCTTACCCTGCTGTATAAACCCTGACTCTGTACGGTTGCACAGGAGTGACCCTTACCCTGCTGAATAAACACTGACTCTGTACGGTTACACAGGAGTGACCCTTACCCTGCTGAATAAACACTGACTCTGTACGGTTACACAGTGAGTGACCCTTACCCTGCTGTATAAACCCTGACTCTGTACGGTTACACAATGAGTGACCCTTACCCTGCTGAATAAACCCTGACTGTGTACGGTTACACAGTGAGTGACCCTTACCCTGCTGAATAAACACTGACTCTGTACGGTTACACAGCGAGTGACCCTTACCCTGCTGAATAGACCCTGACTCTGTACGGTTACACAGCGAGTGACCCTTACCCTGCTGAATAGACCCTGACTCTGTACGGTTACACAGCGAGTGACCCTTTCCCTGCTGAATAAACACTGACCCTGTACGGTTACACAGTGAGTGACACTTACCCTGCTGAATAAACACTGACTCTGTACGGTTACACAACGAGTGACCCTTACCCTGCTGAATAAACACTGACTCTGTACGGTTACACAGTGAGTGACCCTTACCCTGCTGAATAAACACTGACTCTGTACAGTTACACAGTGAGTGACCCTTACCCTGCTGTATAAACCCTGACTCTGTACGGTTGCACAGGAGTGACCCTTACCCTGCTGTATAAACAGTGAGTCTGTACGGTTGCACACGAGTGACCCTTACCCTGCTGAATAAACACTGACTCTGTACGGTTACACAGGAGTGACCCTTACCCTGCTGAATAAACACTGACTCTGTACGGTTACACAGTGAGTGACCCTTACCCTGCTGTATAAACCCTGACTCTGTACGGTTACACATTGAGTGACCCTTACCCTGCTGTATAAACACTGACTCTGTACAGTTACACAGTGAGTGACCTTTACCCTGCTGTATAAACCCTGACTCTGTACAGTTACACAGTGAGTGACCCTTACCCTGCTGAATAAACACTGACTCTGTACGGTTACACAGTGAGTGACCCTTACCCTGCTGAATAAACCCTGACTCTGTACGGTTACACAGTGAGTGACCCTTACCCTGCTGAATAAACACTGACTCTGTACGGTTACACAGTGAGTGACCCTTACCCTGCTGTATAAACCCTGACTCTGCACGGTTACACAGGAGTGACCCTTACCCTGCTGAATAAACACTGACTCTGTACGGTTACACAGTGAGTGACCCTTACCCTGCTGAATAAACACTGACTCTGTACAGTTACACAGTGAGTGACCCTTACCCTGCTGTATAAACCCTGACTCTGTACGGTTACACAGTGAGTGACCCTTACCCTGCTGTATAAACCCTGACTCTGTACGGTTACACAGGAGTGACCCTTACCCTGCTGTATAAACAGTGACTCTGTACGGTTACACAGGAGTGACCCTTACCCTGCTGAATAAACACTGACTCTGTACGGTTACACAGTGAGTGACCCTTACCCTGCTGAATAAACACTGACTCTGTACGGTTACACACTGAGTGACCCTTACCCTGCTGAATAAACCCTGACTCTGTACAGTTACACAGTGAGTGACCCTTACCCTGCTGTATAAACCCTGACTCTGTACGGTTGCACAGGAGTGACCCTTACCCCGCTGTATAAACAGTGACTCTGTACGGTTACACAGGAGTGACCCTTACCCTGCTGAATAAACACTGACTCTGTACGGTTACACAGTGACCCTTACCCTGCTGTATAAACCCTGACTCTGTACGGTTACACAGCGAGTGACCCTTACCCTGCTGAATAAACACTGACTCTGTACGGTTACACAGTGAGTGACCCTTACCCTGCTGAATAAACACTGACTCTGTACGGTTACACAGTGACCCTTACCCTGCTGCATAAACCCTGACTCTGTACGGTTACACAGCGAGTGACCCTTCCCCTGCTGAATAAACACTGACTCTGTACGGTTACACAGTGAGTGACTCTTACCCTGCTGAATAAACACTGACTCTGTACGGTTACACAGTGAGTGACCCTTACCCTGCTGAATAAACACTGACTCTGTACGGTTACACAGTGAGTGACCCTTCCCCTGCTGAATAAACACTGACTCTGTACGGTTACACAGTGAGTGACCCTTCCCCTGCTGAATAAACCCTGACTCTGTACGGTTACACAGCGAGTGACCCTTACCCTGCTGAATAAACACTGACTCTGTACGGTTACACAGTGAGTGACCCTTACCCTGCTGAATAAACACTGACTCTGTACGGTTACACAGTGACCCTTACCCTGCTGTATAAACCCTGACTCTGTACGGTTACACAGTGAGTGACCCTTACCCTGCTGAATAAACACTGACTCTGTACGGTTACACAGTGACCCTTACCCTGCTGTATAAACCCTGACTCTGTACGGTTACACAGCGAGTGACCCTTACCCTGCTGAATAAACACTGACTCTGTACGGTTACACAGTGACCCTTCCCCTGCTGAATAAACACTGACTCTGTACGGTTACACAGTGAGTGACCCTTCCCCTGCTGAATAAACCCTGACTCGATACGGTTACACAGTGAGTGACCCTTACCCTGCTGAGTAAACACTGACTCTGTACGGTTACACAGTGACCCTTACCCTGCTGCATAAACCCTGACTCTGTACGGTTACACAGCGAGTGACCCTTCCCCGGCTGAATAAACACTGACTCTGTACGGTTACACAGTGAGTGACCCTTACCCTGCTGAATAAACCCTGACTCTGTACGGTTACACAGTGAGTGACCCTTACCCTGCTGAATAAACACTGACTCTGTACGGTTACACTGCGAGTGACCCTTACCCTGCTGAATAAACACTGACTCTGTACGGTTACACAGTGAGTGACCCTTACCCTGCTGAATAAACCCTGACTCTGTACGGTTACACAGTGAGTGACCCTTACCCTGCTGAATAAACCCTGACTGTGTATGGTTACACAGTGAGTGACCCTTACCCTGCTGAATAAACACTGACTCTGTACGGTTACACAGTGAGTGACCCTTACCCTGCTGAATAAACACTGACTCTGTACGGTTACACAGTGAGTGACCCTTACCCTGCTGAATAAACACTGACTCTGTACGGTTACACAGTGAGTGACCCTTACCCTGCTGAATAAACACTGACTCTGTACGGTTACACAGTGAGTGACCCTTACCCTGCTGTATAAACACTGACTCTGTACGGTTACACAGTGAGTGACCCTTACCCTGCTGAATAAACACTGACTCTGTACGGTTACACAGTGAGTGACCCTTACCCTGCTGAATAAACACTGACTCTGTACGGTTACACAGTGAGTGACCCTTACCCTGCTGAATAAACACTGACTCTGTACGGTTACACAGTGAGTGACCCTTACCCTGCTGTATAAACCCTGACTCTGTACGGTTACACAGTGAGTGACCCTTACCCTGCTGAATAAACACTGACTCTGTACGGTTACATAGTGAGTGACCCTTACCCTGCTGAATAAACCCTGACTCTGTACAGTTACACAGTGAGTGACCCTTACCCTGCTGTATAAACAGTGACTCTGTACGGTTACACAGGAGTGACCCTTACCCTGCTGAATAAACACTGACTCTGTACGGTTACACAGTGAGTGACCCTTACCCTGCTGAATAAACACTGACTCTGTACGGTTACACAGTGAGTGACCCTTACCCTGCTGAATAAACCCTGACTCTGTACGGTTACACAGTGAGTGACCCTTACCCTGCTGTATAAACACTGACTCTGTACAGTTACACAGTGAGTGACCCTTACCCTGCTGTATAAACACTGACTCTGTACAGTTACACAGTGAGTGACCCTTACCCTGCTGTATAAACCCTGACTCTGTACAGTTACACAGTGAGTGACCCTTACCCTGCTGTATAAACCCTGACTCTGTACAGTTACACAGTGAGTGACCCTTACCCTGCTGTATAAACACTGACTCTGTACGGTTACACAGCGAGTGACCCTTACCCTGCTGAATAAACACTGACTCTGTACGGTTACACAGTGAGTGACCCTTACCCTGCTGTATAAACACTGACTCTGTACGGTTACACACTGAGTGACCCTTACCCTGCTGAATAAACCCTGACTCTGTACAGTTACACAGTGAGTGACCCTTACCCTGCTGTATAAACCCTGACTCTGTACAGTTACACAGTGAGTGACCCTTACCCTGCTGAATAAACACTGACTCTGTACGGTTACACAGTGAGTGACCTTTACCCTGCTGAATAAACCCTGACTCTGTACAGTTACACAGTGAGTGACCCTTACCCTGCTGTATAAACCCTGACTCTGTACGGTTACACAGTGAGTGACCCTTACCCTGCTGTATAAACCCTGACTCTGTACGGTTGCACAGGAGTGACCCTTACCCTGCTGTATAAACAGTGACTCTGTACGGTTACACAGGAGTGACCCTTACCCTGCTGAATAAACCCTGACTCTGTACGGTTGCACAGGAGTGACCCTTACCCTGCTGAATAAACACTGACTCTGTACGGTTACACAGTGAGTGACCCTTACCCTGCTGTATAAACAGTGACTCTGTACGGTTACACAGGAGTGACCCTTACCCTGCTGTATAAACCCTGACTCTGTACGGTTACACAGTGAGTGACCCTTACCCTGCTGTATAAACAGTGACTCTGTACGGTTACACAGGAGTGACCCTTACCCTGCTGAATAAACACTGACTCTGTACGGTTACACAGTGAGTGACCCTTACCCTGCTGAATAAACACTGACTCTGTACGGTTACACACTGAGTGACCCTTACCCTGCTGAATAAACCCTGACTCTGTACAGTTACACAGTGAGTGACCCTTACCCTGCTGTATAAACCCTGACTCTGTACAGTTACACAGTGAGTGACCCTTACCCTGCTGTATAAACCCTGACTCTGTACGGTTGCACAGGAGTGACCCTTACCCTGCTGTATAAACAGTGACTCTGTACGGTTACACAGGAGTGACCCTTACCCTGCTGAATAAACACTGACTCTGTACGGTTACACAGTGACCCTTACCCTGCTGTATAAACCCTGACTCTGTACGGTTACACAGCGAGTGACCCTTACCCTGCTGAATAAACATTGACTCTGTACGGTTACACAGTGAGTGACCCTTACCCTGCTGAATAAACACTGACTCTGTACGGTTACACAGTGACCCTTACCCTGCTGCATAAACCCTGACTCTGTACGGTTACACAGCGAGTGACCCTTCCCCTGCTGAATAAACACTGACTCTGTACGGTTACACAGTGAGTGACTCTTACCCTGCTGAATAAACACTGACTCTGTACGGTTACACAGTGAGTGACCCTTACCCTGCTGAATAAACACTGACTCTGTACGGTTACACAGTGAGTGACCCTTCCCCTGCTGAATAAACACTGACTCTGTACGGTTACACAGTGAGTGACCCTTCCCCTGCTGAATAAACCCTGACTCTGTACGGTTACACAGTGAGTGACCCTTACCCTGCTGAATAAACCCTGACTCTGTACGGTTACACAGTGAGTGACCCTTACCCTGCTGAATAAACACTGACTCTGTACGGTTACACAGTGAGTGACCCTTACCCTGCTGAATAAACACTGACTCTGTACGGTTACACAGTGAGTGACCCTTACCCTGCTGAATAAACACTGACTCTGTACGGTTACACAGTGACCCTTACCCTGCTGTATAAACCCTGACTCTGTACGGTTACACAGTGAGTGACCCTTACCCTGCTGAATAAACACTGACTCTGTACGGTTACACAGTGACCCTTACCCTGCTGTATAAACCCTGACTCTGTACGGTTACACAGCGAGTGACCCTTACCCTGCTGAATAAACACTGACTCTGTACGGTTACACAGTGACCCTTCCCCTGCTGAATAAACACTGACTCTGTATGGTTACACAGTGAGTGACCCTTACCCTGCTGAATAAACACTGACTCTGTACGGTTACACAGTGAGTGACCCTTACCCTGCTGAATAAACACTGACTCTGTACGGTTACACAGCGAGTGACCCTTACCCTGCTGAATAAACACTGACTCTGTACGGTTACACAGTGACCCTTACCCTGCTGCATAAACCCTGACTCTGTACGGTTACACAGCGAGTGACCCTTCCCCTGCTGAATAAACACTGACTCTGTACGGTTACACAGTGAGTGACCCTTACCCTGCTGAATAAACACTGACTCTGTACGGTTACACAGTGAGTGACCCTTACCCTGCTGTATAAACCCTGACTCTGTACGGTTACACAGCGAGTGACCCTTACCCTGCTGAATAAACACTGACTCTGTACGGTTACACAGTGACCCTTCCCCTGCTGAATAAACACTGACTCTGTACGGTTACACAGTGAGTGACCCTTACCCTGCTGAATAAACACTGACTCTGTACGGTTACACAGTGAGTGACCCTTACCCTGCTGAATAAACACTGACTCTGTACGGTTACACAGTGACCCTTACCCTGCTGCATAAACCCTGACTCTGTACGGTTACACAGCGAGTGACCCTTCCCCTGCTGAATAAACACTGACTCTGTACGGTTACACAGTGAGTGACCCTTACCCTGCTGAATAAACCCTGACTCTGTACGGTTACACAGTGAGTGACCCTTACCCTGCTGAATAAACACTGACTCTGTACGGTTACACTGCGAGTGACCCTTACCCTGCTGAATAAACACTGACTCTGTACAGTTACACAGTGAGTGACCCTTACCCTGCTGTATAAACCCTGACTCTGTACGGTTACACAGTGAGTGACCCTTACCCTGCTGTATAAACCCTGACTCTGTACGGTTACACAGGAGTGATCTTACCCTGCTGAATAAACACTGACTCTGTACGGTTACACAGTGACCCTTACCCTGCTGTATAAACCCTGACTCTGTACGGTTACACAGCGAGTGACCCTTACCCTGCTGAATAAACACTGACTCTGTACGGTTACACAGTGACCCTTACCCTGCTGCATAAACCCTGACTCTGTACGGTTACACAGCGAGTGACCCTTCCCCTGCTGAATAAACACTGACTCTGTACGGTTACACAGTGAGTGACTCTTACCCTGCTGAATAAACACTGACTCTGTACGGTTACACAGTGAGTGACCCTTACCCTGCTGAATAAACCCTGACTCTGTACGGTTACACAGTGAGTGACCCTTACCCTGCTGAATAAACACTGACTCTGTACGGTTACACTGCGAGTGACCCTTACCCTGCTGAATAAACCCTGACTCTGTACAGTTACACAGTGAGTGACCCTTACCCTGCTGTATAAACCCTGACTCTGTACGGTTGCACAGGAGTGACCCTTACCCTGCTGAATAAACACTGACTCTGTACGGTTACACAGTGACCCTTACCCTGCTGTATAAACCCTGACTCTGTACGGTTACACAGCGAGTGACCCTTACCCTGCTGAATAAACACTGACTCTGTACGGTTACACAGTGACCCTTACCCTGCTGCATAAACCCTGACTCTGTACGGTTACACAGCGAGTGACCCTTCCCCTGCTGCATAAACCCTGACTCTGTACGGTTACACAGTGAGTGACCCTTACCCTGCTGAATAAACACTGACTCTGTACAGTTACACAGTGAGTGACCCTTACCCTGCTGAATAAACACTGACCCTGTACGGTTACACAGTGAGTGACCCTTACCCTGCTGAATAAACACTGACTCTGTACGGTTACACAGTGAGTGACCCTTCCCCTGCTGAATAAACACTGACTCTGTACGGTTACACAGTGAGTGACCCTTCCCCTGCTGAATAAACCCTGACTCTGTACGGTTACACAGCGAGTGACCCTTACCCTGCTGAATAAACACTGACTCTGTGCGGTTACACAGTGAGTGACCCTTACCCTGCTGAATAAACACTGACTCTGTACGGTTACACAGTGACCCTTACCCTGCTGCATAAACCCTGACTCTGTACGGTTACACAGCGAGTGACCCTTCCCCTGCTGAATAAACACTGACTCTGTACGGTTACACAGTGAGTGACTCTTACCCTGCTGAATAAACACTGACTCTGTACGGTTACACAGTGAGTGACCCTTACCCTGCTGAATAAACACTGACTCTGTACAGTTACACAGCGAGTGACCCTTCCCCTGCTGAATAAACACTGACTCTGTACGGTTACACAGTGAGTGACTCTTACCCTGCTGAATAAACACTGACTCTGTACGGTTACACAGTGAGTGACCCTTACCCTGCTGAATAAACACTGACTCTGTACGGTTACACAGTGAGTGACCCTTCCCCTGCTGAATAAACACTGACTCTGTACGGTTACACAGTGAGTGACCCTTCCCCTGCTGAATAAACCCTGACTCTGTACGGTTACACAGTGAGTGACCCTTACCCTGCTGAATAAACCCTGACTCTGTACGGTTACACAGTGAGTGACCCTTACCCTGCTGAATAAACACTGACTCTGTACGGTTACACAGTGAGTGACCCTTACCCTGCTGAATAAACACTGACTCTGTACGGTTACACAGTGAGTGACCCTTACCCTGCTGAATAAACACTGACTCTGTACGGTTACACAGTGACCCTTACCCTGCTGTATAAACCCTGACTCTGTACGGTTACACAGTGAGTGACCCTTACCCTGCTGAATAAACACTGACTCTGTACGGTTACACAGTGACCCTTACCCTGCTGTATAAACCCTGACTCTGTACGGTTACACAGCGAGTGACCCTTACCCTGCTGAATAAACACTGACTCTGTACGGTTACACAGTGACCCTTCCCCTGCTGAATAAACACTGACTCTGTACGGTTACACAGTGAGTGACCCTTACCCTGCTGAATAAACACTGACTCTGTACGGTTACACAGTGAGTGACCCTTACCCTGCTGAATAAACACTGACTCTGTACGGTTACACAGTGACCCTTACCCTGCTGCATAAACCCTGACTCTGTACGGTTACACAGCGAGTGACCCTTCCCCTGCTGAATAAACACTGACTCTGTACGGTTACACAGTGAGTGACCCTTACCCTGCTGAATAAACACTGACTCTGTACGGTTACACAGTGAGTGACCCTTACCCTGCTGTATAAACCCTGACTCTGTACGGTTACACAGCGAGTGACCCTTACCCTGCTGAATAAACACTGACTCTGTACGGTTACACAGTGACCCTTCCCCTGCTGAATAAACACTGACTCTGTACGGTTACACAGTGAGTGACCCTTACCCTGCTGAATAAACACTGACTCTGTACGGTTACACAGTGAGTGACCCTTACCCTGCTGAATAAACACTGACTCTGTACGGTTACACAGTGACCCTTACCCTGCTGCATAAACCCTGACTCTGTACGGTTACACAGCGAGTGACCCTTCCCCTGCTGAATAAACACTGACTCTGTACGGTTACACAGTGAGTGACCCTTACCCTGCTGAATAAACCCTGACTCTGTACGGTTACACAGTGAGTGACCCTTACCCTGCTGAATAAACACTGACTCTGTACGGTTACACTGCGAGTGACCCTTACCCTGCTGAATAAACACTGACTCTGTACAGTTACACAGTGAGTGACCCTTACCCTGCTGTATAAACCCTGACTCTGTACGGTTACACAGTGAGTGACCCTTACCCTGCTGTATAAACCCTGACTCTGTACGGTTACACAGGAGTGATCTTACCCTGCTGAATAAACACTGACTCTGTACGGTTACACAGTGACCCTTACCCTGCTGTATAAACCCTGACTCTGTACGGTTACACAGCGAGTGACCCTTACCCTGCTGAATAAACACTGACTCTGTACGGTTACACAGTGACCCTTACCCTGCTGCATAAACCCTGACTCTGTACGGTTACACAGCGAGTGACCCTTCCCCTGCTGAATAAACACTGACTCTGTACGGTTACACAGTGAGTGACTCTTACCCTGCTGAATAAACACTGACTCTGTACGGTTACACAGTGAGTGACCCTTACCCTGCTGAATAAACCCTGACTCTGTACGGTTACACAGTGAGTGACCCTTACCCTGCTGAATAAACACTGACTCTGTACGGTTACACTGCGAGTGACCCTTACCCTGCTGAATAAACCCTGACTCTGTACAGTTACACAGTGAGTGACCCTTACCCTGCTGTATAAACCCTGACTCTGTACGGTTGCACAGGAGTGACCCTTACCCTGCTGAATAAACACTGACTCTGTACGGTTACACAGTGACCCTTACCCTGCTGTATAAACCCTGACTCTGTACGGTTACACAGCGAGTGACCCTTACCCTGCTGAATAAACACTGACTCTGTACGGTTACACAGTGACCCTTACCCTGCTGCATAAACCCTGACTCTGTACGGTTACACAGCGAGTGACCCTTCCCCTGCTGAATAAACACTGACTCTGTACGGTTACACAGTGAGTGACTCTTACCCTGCTGAATAAACACTGACTCTGTACGGTTACACAGTGAGTGACCCTTACCCTGCTGAATAAACACTGACTCTGTACAGTTACACAGTGAGTGACCCTTACCCTGCTGAATAAACACTGACCCTGTACGGTTACACAGTGAGTGACCCTTACCCTGCTGAATAAACACTGACTCTGTACGGTTACACAGTGAGTGACCCTTCCCCTGCTGAATAAACACTGACTCTGTACGGTTACACAGTGAGTGACCCTTCCCCTGCTGAATAAACCCTGACTCTGTACGGTTACACAGCGAGTGACCCTTACCCTGCTGAATAAACACTGACTCTGTGCGGTTACACAGTGAGTGACCCTTACCCTGCTGAATAAACACTGACTCTGTACGGTTACACAGTGACCCTTACCCTGCTGTATAAACCCTGACTCTGTACGGTTACACAGTGAGTGACCCTTACCCTGCTGAATAAACACTGACTCTGTACGGTTACACAGTGACCCTTACCCTGCTGTATAAACCCTGACTCTGTACGGTTACACAGCGAGTGACCCTTACCCTGCTGAATAAACACTGACTCTGTACGGTTACACAGTGACCCTTCCCCTGCTGAATAAACACTGACTCTGTACGGTTACACAGTGAGTGACCCTTCCACTGCTGAATAAACCCTGACTCTATACGGTTACACAGTGAGTGACCCTTACCCTGCTGAATAAACACTGACTCTGTACGGTTACACAGTGACCCTTACCCTGCTGCATAAACCCTGACTCTGTACGGTTACACAGCGAGTGACCCTTCCCCTGCTGAATAAACACTGACTCTGTACGGTTACACAGTGAGTGACCCTTACCCTGCTGAATAAACCCTGACTCTGTACGGTTACACAGTGAGTGACCCTTACCCTGCTGAATAAACACTGACTCTGTACGGTTACACAGTGAGTGACCCTTACCCTGCTGAATAAACACTGACTCTGTATGGTTACACAGCGAGTGACCCTTACCCTGCTGAATAAACACTGACTCTGTACAGTTACACTGTGAGTGACCCTTACCCTGCTGAATAAACACTGACTCTGTACAGTTACACAGTGAGTGACCCTTACCCTGCTGAATAAACACTGACTCTGTACGGTTACACAGCGAGTGACCTTTACCCTGCTGAATAAACACTGACTCTGTACAGTTACACAGTGAGTGACCCTTACCCTGCTGAATAAACACTGACTCTGTACGGTTACACAGTGAGTGACCCTTACCCTGCTGAATAAACACTGACTCTGTACAGTTACACAGTGAGTGACCCTTACCCTGCTGAATAAACACTGACTCTGTACGGTTACACAGCGAGTGACCCTTACCCTGCTGAATAAACACTGACTCTGTACGGTTACACGGTGAGTGACCCTTACCCTGCTGAATAAACCCTGACTCTGTACAGTTACACAGTGAGTGACCCTTACCCTGCTGAATAAACACTGACTCTGTACGGTTACACAGCGAGTGGCCCTTACCCTGCTGAATAAACACTGACTCTGTACGGTTACACAGTGAGTGACCCTTACCCTGCTGAATAAACCCTGACTCTGTACGGTTACACAGTGAGTGACCCTTACCCTGCTGAATAAACACTGACTCTGTACGGTTACACAGCGAGTGACCCTTACCCTGCTGAATAAACACTGACTCTGTACGGTTACACAGTGAGTGACCCTTACCCTGCTGTATAAACACTGACTCTGTACGGTTACACAGTGACCCTTACCCTGCTGAATAAACCCTGACTCTGTGCAGTTACACAGTGAGTGACCCTTACCCTTCTGAATAAACCCTGACTCTGTGCAGTTACACAGTGAGTGACCCTTACCCTGCTGAATAAACCCTGACTCTGTACGGTTACACAGTGAGTGACCCTTACCCTGCTGAATAAACACTGACTCTGTACGGTTACACAGTGAGTGACCCTTACCCTGCTGTATAAACACTGACTCAGTACGGTTACACAGTGACCCTTACCCTGCTGAATAAACACTGACTCTGTACGGTTACACAGTGAGTGACCCTTACCCTGCTGAATAAACACTGACTCTGTACGGTTACACAGTGACCCTTACCCTGCTGAATAAACACTGACTCTGTACGGTTACACAGTGAGTGACCCTTACCCTGCTGAATAAACCCTGACTCTGTACGGTTACACAGTGACCCTTACCCTGCTGAATAAACACTAACTCTGTACGGTTACACAGTGAGTGACCCTTACCCTGCTGAATAAACCCTGACTCTGTACGGTTACACAGTGGGTGACCCTCACCCTGCTGTATAAACACTGACTCTGTACAGTTACACAGTGACCCTTACCCTGCTGAATAAACCCTGACTCTGTACGGTTACACAGCGAGTGACCCTTACCCTGCTGAATAAACACTGACTCTGTACGGTTACACTGCGAGTGACCCTTACCCTGCTGAATAAACACTGACTCTGTACGGTTACACAGCGAGTGACCCTTCCCCTGCTGGGATTAGATTAATTGAATGTATCTGGTCAGCGTTAATGAGCTGTGCTGAACAGCCTGGGTGTTTGGCGTGTTGTGATGTTGAATGTTGATCATGGGAACGAAGCTAGGTTGAGCTGACCGTGGGGTGGGATTCTTAGAGGGCCAGTATAGGATTGGAGGGTCCGAATGGACACAGAGAGAGAGAGAGAGGTAACATCCATGCAGCACCATCCCTTACCCCCAACAGCTCGTGTATCCCAGGGTCAATGGTCTACTCTCAAAGCAGTATCTGCACACACACACACACACTCTCTCACACAGCTTCATATCTCCTTGAAAGTGGAGTCGCAGGTAGATAGGATCGTGAAGGAGGCGTTGGGTATGCTTTCCTTTATTGGTCAGAGTTTTGAGTACAGGAGTTGGGAGGTCATATTGTGGCTGTACAGGACATTGGTTAGGGGCCACTGTTGGAATATTGCGTGCAATTCTGGTCTCCTTCCTATCGGAAAGATGTTGTGAAACTTGAAAGGGTTTAGAAAAGATTTACAAGGATGTTGCCAGGGTTATAGGATCTGAGCTACAGGGAGAGGCTGAACAGGCTGGGGCTGTTTTCCCTGGAGCGTCGGAGGCTGAGGGGTGACCTTATAGAGGTTTATAAAATAATGTGTTGATAGGGTAAATAGGCAAAGTCTTTTCCCTGAGGTCAGGGAGTCCAGAACTAGAGGGGCATAGGTTTAGGGTGAGAGGGGAAAGATATAAAAGAGACCTAAGGGGCAACTTTTTCACACAGAGGGTGGTACGTGTGTGGAATGAGCTGCCAGAGGATGTGGTGGAGGCTGGTACAATTACAGCATTTAAGAGGCATTTGGATGGGTATATGAATAGGAAGGGTTTGGAGGGATATGGGCCGGGTGCTGGTAGGTGGGGACTAGATGGTGTTGGGATATCTGGGTCAGCATGGACAGGTTGGACCGAAGGGTCTGTTTCCGCGCTGTGCATCTCTATGACTCTATGACATACTCACTCACACTCCCACACACCCTCTCACACTCACTGTCTCTCTCTCTCTCTCTCCCACCAACCCAACTTCTCCGCCCCCAGCCCCACTACCCGAACCCCACAAAGTACAAACACCAGATGAGTTTGGGGGATGGATAGCTGGAAATTTTGATACACATTTCTGGGGGAGGAGACCGGACTGAATGGCCTCCTGCTGTTCCTATCTTACAGGCTGGAGGAGGGAGGTGGGCTGAATGGCCTCATACTGTTCCCCTGTGTGACAGGCTGGAGGAGGAGGGGGCTGAATGGCCTCCTGCTGTTCATGTGTAACAGGCTGGAGGAGGGAGGGAGCTGAGGTAGGGTCAGTGCTGAGGGAGTGGGTGCTGAGGGACGGTCAGTGCTGAGGGAATGGGTGCTGTGGGAGGGTGAGTGCTGAGGGAGTGGGTGCTGTGGGAGGGTCAGTGCTGAGGGAGCGGGTGCTGTGGGAGGGTCAGTGCTGAGGGAGGGTCAGTGCTGAGGGAGCGGGTGCTGTGGGAGGGTCAGTGCTGAGGGAGCGGGTGCTGTGGGAGGGTCAGAGCTGAGGGAGTGGGTGCTATGGGAGGGTCAGTGCTGAGGGAGCGTGTGCTGTGGGAGGGTCAGTGCTGAGGGAGTGGATGCTGAGGGACGGTCAGTGCTGAGGGAGTGGGTGCTGTGGGAGGGTCAGTGCTGAGGGAGCGGGCGCTGTGGGAGGGTCAGTGCTGAGGGAGCGGGGGCTGTGGGAGGGTCAGTGCTGAGGGAGCGGGTGCTGTGGGAGGGTCAGTGCTGAGGGAGTGGGTGCTGTGGGAGGGTCAGTGCTGAGGGAACGGGTGCTATGGGAGGGTCAGTCCTGAGGGAGGGTCAGTGCTGAGGGAGTAGGTGCTGTGGGAGGGTCAGTGCTGAGGAAGTGGGCGCTGTGGGAGGGTCAGTGCTGAGGGAGTGGGTGCTGTGGGAGGGTCAGTGCTGAGGGAGCGGGTGCTTTGGGAGGGTCAGTGCTGAGGGAACGGGTGCTATGGGAGGGTCAGTGCTGAGGGAGGGTCAGTGCTGAGGGAGTAGGTGCTGTGGGAGGGTCAGTGCTGAGGAAGTGGGTGCTGAGGGAGGGTCAGTGCTGAGGGAGTGGGCTCTGTGGGAGGGTCAGTGCTGAGGGAGTGAGTGCTGTGGGAGGGTCAGTGCTGAGGGAGTGGGTGCTGCGGGAGGGTCAGTGCTGAGGGAGGGTCAGTGCTGAGGGAGTGGGTGCTGAGGGAGGGTCAGTGCTGAGGGAGTGGGCGCTGTGGGAGGGTCAGTGCTGAGGGAGGGTCAGTGCTGAGGGAGTGGGTGCTGTGGGAGGGTCAGTGCTGAGGAGGTGGGTGCTGTGGGAGAGTCAGTGCTGAGGGAGTGGGTGCTGAGGGAGGGTCAGTGCTGAGGGAGTGGGCGCTGTGGGAGGGTCAGTGCTGAGGGAGTGAGTGCTGAGGGAGTAGGTGCTGTGGGAGGGTCAGTGCTGAGGAAGTGGGTGCTGAGGGAGGGTCAGTGCTGAGGGAGTGGGCTCTGTGGGAGGGTCAGTGCTGAGGGAGTGAGTGCTGTGGGAGGGTCAGTGCTGAGGGAGTGGGTGCTGCGGGAGGGTCAGTGCTGAGGGAGGGTCAGTGCTGAGGGAGTGGGTGCTGAGGGAGGGTCAGTGCTGAGGGAGTGGGCGCTGTGGGAGGGTCAGTGCTGAGGGAGGGTCAGTGCTGAGGGAGTGGGTGCTGTGGGAGGGTCAGTGCTGAGGAGGTGGGTGCTGTGGGAGAGTCAGTGCTGAGGGAGTGGGTGCTGAGGGAGGGTCAGTGCTGAGGGAGTGGGCGCTGTGGGAGGGTCAGTGCTGAGGAAGTGGGCGCTGAGGGAGCGGGTGCTGAGGGAGCGGGTGCTGTGGGAGGGTCAGTGCTGAGGGAGTGGGTGCTGCGGGAGGATCAGTGCTGAGGGAGAGGGTGCTGTGGGAGGGTCAGTGCTGAGGGAGTGGGAGCTGTGGGAGGGTCAGTGCTGAGGGAGGGTCAGTGCTGTGGGAGGGTCAGTGCTGAGGGAGTGGGTGCTGTGGGAGGGTCAGTGCTGAGGGAGCGGGTGCTGTGGGAGGGTCAGTGCTGAGGGAGTGGGTGCTGTGGGAGGGTCAGTGCTGAGGGAGTGGGTGCTGTGGGAGGGTCAGTTCTGAGGGAGTGGGTGCTGTGGGAGGGTCAGTGCTGAGGGAGCGGGTGCTGTGGGAGGGTCAGTGCTGAGGGAGCGGGTGCTGTGGGAGGGTCAGTGCTGAGGGAGCGGGTGCTGTGGGAGGGTCAGTGCTGAGGGAGCGGGTGCTGTGGGAGGGTCAGTGCTGAGGGAGTGGGTGCTGTGGGAGGGTCAGTGCTGAGGGAGCGGGTGCTGTGGGAGGGTCAGTGCTGAGGGAGTGGGTGCTGTGGGAGGGTCAGTGCTGAGGGAGCGGGTGCTGTGGGAGGGTCAGTGCTGAGGGAGCGGGTGCTGTGGAGGGTAGCGGTGACTGAGGGTGGAATGATAAGAGAATGCTGGGATGTGTCCTGAGAGATGGAGACCCAGGGCTGACCTGCTGACATTGTGCAGGCCCGGATGTTTTGAACACGATCACAATGGATCAGGGAAACACAGCAGGAAACTCCGGAGTCTCAGTCACACACCAGCTCCCGGAGCGTCACATCCCCACCCCCAATTCACACTGTACAGGGAGCTTCACTCTGTATCTAACCCCCTGTCCCTGGGAGTGGGGACGGTGTAGAGGAAGCTTTACTCTGTATCTAACCCCCGGTCCCTGTGAGTGGGGGACGGTGTAGAGGGAGCTGTACTCTGTATCTAACCCTCTGTCCCTGTGAGTGGGAGGACGGTGTAGAGGGAGCTTTACTCTGTATCTAACCCCCTGTCCCTGGGAGTGGGGTACGGTGTAGAGAGAGCTTTCCTCTGTATCTAACCCCCTGTCCCTGGGAGTGGGGGACGGTGTAGAGGGAGCTTTCCTCTGTATCTAATCCCCTGTCCCTGGGAGTAGGGGACGGTGTAGAGAGAGCTTTACTCTGTATCTAACCCCCTGTCCCTGGGAGGGAGGGACGGTGTAGGGGGAGCTTTACTCTGTATCTAACCCCCCTGTCCCTGGGAGTGGGGGACAGTGTAGAGGGAGCTTCACTCTGTATCTAACCCCCTGTCCCTGGGAATGGGGGACGGTGTAGAGGGAGCTTTACTCTGTATCTAACCCCCTGTCCCTGGGAGTGGGGGACAGTGTAGAGAGAACTTTACTCTGTATCTAATCCCCTTGTCCCTGGGAATGGGGGACGGTGTGGAGGGAGCTTTACTCTGTATCTAATCCCCTGTCCCTGGGAGTGGGGGACGGTGTAGAGAGAGCTTTACTCTGTATCTAACCCCCTGTCCCTGGGAGTGGGGGACAGTGTAGAGGGAGCTATACTCAGCATCGAACGGGCCCCCCCGTCCCTGGGAGTGTAGAGGGAGCTGTGTTGCTGTTTTGGTTGGGGATGTGGTTCGGCCTAGTGTTGTTCCAGGCCGAGTGAGCCTGGACTGCTGGGTTTTTCCAAGCTCCCTCTCCCATCGTTTCTCCCTCTGGGCACCTGTCCCCTTCCCTCGACTCTCTCCGGGCCCCAGGTGCCGCAAAGGGGGAACATCTCCGGGACACCCGCACCCATTAGCCCCACCCGCCCCCCCCCCCCGTGGCTGAACACTTCATCTCCCCCTCCAACTCTGCCGAAGACACGCCGCTCCCTCACCACCCGACGCCTAGAGGAGGAACGCCTTATCTTCCGCCTCGGGACCCCCCCCCAACCCCAGGGCATCAATGTGGACTTCACCAGTTACCTCATTTCCCCTTTTCCGCCCCCCCCACCACCTTACCCCAGGTCCAACCTTCCAGCTCAGCGCCGCCCTCATGACGTGTCCAACCGGCCTATCTCCCTTCCCACCTACCCTCTCCGCCCACATCCCCACCCCTATCCACCTATCCCCTTCTCCCCATCCCCACCACCCTCCCATTTAACTCTCCCCTCGCTGCCATAATTCCTGATGAAGGGCTTTTGCCTGAAACGTCGATTCTCCTGCACCTCGGATGCTGCCTTACCTGCTGCGCTTTTCCAGCACCGCACTCTCGACTCTGATCCCTGGGCACTACGGGACAGTTTAGCACGGCCAATCCCACCCTAACCTGCACATCCCTGGGCACTACGGGACAATTTAGCACGGCCAATCCCACCCTAACCTGCACATCCCTGGGCACTACGGGGACAATTTAGCACGGCCAATCCCACCCTAACCTGCACATCCCTGGGCACTACGGGGACAATTTAGCACGGCCAATCCCACCCTAACCTGCACATCCCTGGGCACTACGGGGACAATTTAGCACGGCCAATCCCACCCTAACCTGCACATCCCTGGGCACTACAGGACAATTTAGCACGGCCAATCCCACCCTAACCTGCACATCCCTGGGCACTATGGGACAATTTAGCACGGCCAATCCCACCCTAACCTGCACATCCCTGGGCACTACGGGACAATTTAGCACGGCCAATCCCACCCTAACCTGCACATCCCTGGGCACTACGGGGACAATTTAGCACGGCCAATCCCACCCTAACCTGCACATCCCTGGGCACTACGGGACAATTTAGCACGGCCAATCCCACCCTAACCTGCACATCCCTGGGCACTACGGGGACAATTTAGCACGGCGAATCCACCCTAACCTGCACATCCCTGGGCACCATGGGACAATTTAGCACGGCCAATCCCACCCTAACCTGCACATCCCTGGGCACTACGGGGACAATTTAGCACGGCCAATCCCACCCTAACCTGCACATCCCTGGGCACTATGGGGACAATTTAGCACGGTCAATCCCACCCTAACCTGCACATCCCTGGGCACTACGGGACAATTTAGCACGGCCAATCCCACCCTAACCTGCACATCCCTGGGCACTATGGGACAATTTAGCACGGCCAATCCCACCCTAACCTGCACATCCCTGGGCACTATGGGACAATTTAGCACGGCCAATCCCACCCTAACCTGCACATCCCTGGGCACTATGGGACAATTTAGCACGGCCAATCCCATCCTAACCTGCACATCCCTGGGAGGGGGAACTGTGGGAGGGTCAGTGCTTAGGGAGCGGGTGCTGTAAGAGGGTCAGCGCGAAGGGAGTGGGTGCTGTGGGAGGGTCAGTCCTGAGGGAGCGGGTGCTGTGGGAGGGTCAGTGCTGAGGGAGCGGGTGCTGTAAGAGGGTCAGCGCGAAGGGAGTGGGTGCTGTGGGAGGGTCAGTCCTGAGGGAGCGGGTGCTGTGGGAGGGTCAGTGCTGAGGGAGCGGGTGCTGTAAGAGGGTCAGCGCGAAGGGAGTGGGTGCTGTGGGAGGGTCAGCGCTGAGGGAGCGGGTGCTGTGGGAGGGTCAGTGCTGAGGGAGCGGGTGCTGTGGGAGGGTCAGTGCTGAGGGAGCGGGTGCTGTGGGAGGGTCAGCGTTGAGGGAGTGGGGGCTGTGGGAGGGTCAGTGTTGAGGGAGTGGGTGTTGTGGGAGGGTCAGTGCTGAGGGAGCGGGTGCTGTGGGAGGGTCAGTGCTGAGGGAGTGGGCGCTGTGGGAGGGTCAGTGCTGAGGGAGCGGGTGCTGTGGGACGGTCAGTGCTGAGGGAGTGGGTGCTGTGGGAGGGTCAGTGCTGAGGGAGCGGGTGCTGTGGGACGGTCAGTGCTGAGGGAGTGTGCTGAGGGAGTGGGTGCTATGGGAGGGTCAGTGCCGAGGGAGTGGGCGCTGTGGGAGGGTCAGTGCTGAGGGAGCGGGTGCTGTGTGAGGGTCAGTGCTGAGGGAGTGGGTGCTGTGGGAAGGTCAGTGCTGAGGGAGTGGGCGCTGTGGGAGGGTCAGTGCTGAGGGAGCGGGTGCTGTGGGAGGGTCAGTGCTGAGGGAGAGTCAGTGCTGAGGGAGCGGGTGCTGTGGGAGGGTCAGTGCTGAGGGAGTGGGTGCTGTGGGAGGGTCAGTGCTGAGGGAGTGGGAGCTGTGGGAGGGTCAGTGCTGAGGGAGTGGGAGCTGTGGGAGGGTCAGTGCTGAGTGAGTGGGTGCTGTGGGAGGGTCAGTGCTGAGGGATGGTCAGTGCTGAGGGAGCGGGTGCTGTGGGAGGGTCAGTGCTGAGGGAGTGGGTGCTGTGGGAGGGTCAGTGCTGAGGGAGCGGGTGCTGTGGGAGGGTCAGTGCTGAGGGAGTGGGTGCTGAGGGAGGGTCAGTGCTGAGGGAGCGGGTGCTGTGGGAGGGTCAGTGCTGAGGGAGTGGGTGCTGTGGGAGGGTCAGTGCTGAGGGAGCGGGTGCTGTGGGAGGGTCAGTGTTGAGGGAGTGGGCGCTGTGAGAGGGTCAGTGCTGAGGGAGCGGGTGCTGTGGGAGGGTCAGTGCTGAGGGAGCGGGTGCTGTGGGAGGGTCAGCGCTGAGGGAGTGGGCGCTGTGGGAGGGTCAGTGTTGAGGGAGTGGGTGTTGTGGGAGGGTCAGTGCTGAGGGAGTGGGTGCTGTGGGAGGGTCAGTGCTGAGGGTGTGGGTGCTGTGGGAGGGTCAGTGCTGAGGGAGTGGGTGCTGTGGGAGGGTCAGTGCTGAGGGAGGGTCAGTGCTGAGGGAGTGGGTGCTGTGGGAAGGTCAGGTCTGTTGACTCCTGGTGAGAAAGTGTTAGTGAATTGTACTGTGTCTCTGAGCCAGTGAGTGTGAGGGGGCCCTCAGTAAAGGGAGCAGCAGTGAGTGATGATCCAGCCAGGACCCATTACCGTATCCACCAGAACAGAGCTCCATTTCCCTGTGTAACACAGAGCCCCCTGTCACTGTCACTACGGTCAGCTGGGCACAGTCACACTGGAACACAGAGCAGCCAGCACACATCCTCAATATCAGCAACACTAAACAGCGTACACAACCCATCCCCGTCAAACACTCCCAGGGACAGGGGGTTCGGGACAGAGTACAGCTCCCTCTACACCGTCCCCCCCGTCAAACACTCCCAGGGACAGGGGCTTCGGGACAGAGTACAGCTCCCTCTACACCGTCCCCCCCGTCAAACACTCCCAGGGACAGCACGGGCTTCGGGACAGAGTACAGCTCCCTCTACACCGTCCCCCCCATCAAACACTCCCAGGGACAGGGGCTTCGGGACAGAGTACAGCTCCCTCTACACCGTCCCCCCCATCAAACACTCCCAGGGACAGGGGCTTCGGGACAGAGTACAGCTCCCTCTACACCGCCCTCCCCCCATCAAACACTCCCAGGGACAGGGGGTTCGGGACAGAGTACAGCTCCCTCTACACCGTCCCCCCCCTGTCAAACACTCCCAGGGACAGGGGCTTCGGGACAGAGTACAGCTCCCTCTACACCGCCCCCCCATCAAACACTCCCAGGGACAGGGAGTTCGCGACAGAGTACAGCTCCCTCTACACCGTCCCCCCCCTGTCAAACACTCCCAGGGACAGGGGGTTCGGGACAGAGTACAGCTCCCTCTACACCGTCCCACCCCCCGTCAAACACTCCCAGGGACAGCACGGGCTTCGGGACAGAGTACAGCTCCCTCTACACCGTCCCCCCCATCAAACACTCCCAGGGACAGGGGGTTAGATACAGAGTAAAGCTCCCTCTACTCCGTTCCCCCCCCCCCTTAACACTCCCAGGGACAGGGGGTTAGATACAGAGTATAGCTCCCTCTACACCGTCCCCCCCCCCGTCAAATACTCCCAGGGACAGCATGGGCTTCGGGACAGAGTACAGCTCCCTCTACACCGTCCCCCCCCCATCAAACACTCCAGGGACAGGGGGTTAGATACAGGATACAGCTCCCTCTACACCGTCCCCCCATCCCCCACTCCCAGGACAGGCGGTTAGATACAGAGTAAAGCTCCCTCTACACCGTCCCCCACTCCCAGGGATAGGGGGTTAGACACAGAGTAAAGCTTCCTCTACACCGTCCCCCACTCCCAGGGACAGGGGGTTAGATACAGGGTACAGCTCCCTCTACACCGTCCCCCACTCCCAGGGACAGGGGGTTAGACACAGAGTACATCTCCCTCTACACCGTTCCCCCCCCCCCCATCAAACACTCCCAGGGACGGGGGTTAGATACAGAGTAAGGCTCCCTCTATACTGTCTCCACTCCCAGCGACAAGGGATTAGATACAGAGTAAAGCTCCTTCTACACTGTCCCCCACTCCCAGGGACAGGGGGTTAGATACAGAGTAAGGGTCCCTCTACACTGTCCGCACTCCCAGGGGACAGGGGGTTAGATACAGAGTAAAGCTCCCTCTACACTGTCCCCACTCCCAGGGACAGGGGGTTAGACACAGAGTAAAGCTCCCTCTACACTGTCCCCACTCCGAGGAACAGGGGGTTAGACACAGAGTAAAGCTTCCTCTACACCGTCCCCCACTCCCAGGACAGGGGGTCAGATACAGAGTAAAGCTCTCTCTACACTATCCCCATTCCCAGGGACAGGGGGTTAGATACAGAGTAAAGCTCCCTCTACACCGTCCCCCACTCCCAGGGACAGGGGGTTAGATACAGAGTAAAGCTCCTTCGACACCGTCCCCCACTCCCAGGGACAGGGGGTTAGATACAGAGTAAAGCTTCCTCTACACCGTCCCCATTCCCAGGGACAGGGGGTTAGATACAGAGTAAAACTCCCTCTACACCGTCCCCCACTCCCAGGACAGGGGGTTAGATACAGAGTAAAGCTCCCCCTACACTGTCCCCCACTCCCAGCACAAGTGCTTAGATACAGAGTAAAGCTTCCTCTACACCGTCCCCCACTCCCAGGGACAGGGGGTTAGATACAGAGTAAAGCTCCCTCTACACTATCCCCCACTCCCAGGACATGGGGTTAGATACAGAGTAAAGCTCCCTCTACACTATCCCCCACTCCCAGGACAGGGGGTTAGATAC